>NW_026555335.1:31068591-31239910 GCF_029017545.1 Prosopis cineraria
TTTATCCCCCCACCAATCACCATTTTATTTGGATTATAGAATACAAAACATTATATATATATATATATATATATTGTCCATTAAAAAATATAAAGCATTTTTTATATGGGGTTGGATGTTAAAAATATAAAATATTTTTAATATTTTAAAGTATAATCAGCGTCTTTTTTCTAAAAGTATCCTAATTGAATAAATTACTTTGTATTTATTTTGGGGGTGTTTATAAGGATAAATATTAAAAAATAGAGTTAGTTTAAAAATAAATAATTACTTTATTGGAGGTCGAGATCCAGTTAAAAATATTTTATATTTTTAAACAAAAGAAGTTTATAATAAACTTATTTTTCAAATTACTTAAAAAAGTTTGAATTTCATAAACTTACATATATAATAACATTTTTTAAATGCTCCGATGAAAATGATGGGTGATTTTTTTTAAAAAAATAACTGAATGATATTTTAATAATCAAACAACAAAATTAATTTTAATTTAGTCATTTGGTCTTGCATAGATATTCCAGAATTTTGTTGTCCTTGAATGAAAAATTCTTTCTAGCTTATATTGGTCCTTTAGTGAGATTCTCTAGAAAAACATAAAATTGTGCATAATTTTTTTAATTGGGTTTTTTTTCTTTCTTTCTTTATTAATTTTTTTTGGAGCTTTTGAAAGTTGCAGAAACTTCAAAAATCTCCATTGTCACAAATTTAAAATATTTCTTATATACTCACCCCATTAAAAAATATAAGACATTTTTTGTAAAGTTAAATATTTAAAAATGTAAAGTAATTTTAATTTTTTAATGTGTAATCATTGTCTTTTTTTAAAATATCCTTATTGATAGTGATTTTATATTTATTACAGGGTATTTAATAAGAATAAATATAAAAAAATACTGTTAATTTAAAAGTAGATAATTATTTTTATTGAGAAGTGAAATTTAATTAAAAATATTTTTATATTTTTAAATGAAGGGATTATAAATTTCAACTATAGCTTTTTTGATTGATATACCTCACCCTAATTAGCCGTTTTGTAGTCAAGGGGGCCCCAAGGTGTCTCTACTGCTTTAGCTTTTAGAGCCGGCTATGTGACTAATTCTTGAGCCAGCAACATAGTAGAGAGAGCTTCATGCTAGGGCTTGCCACCTCCCAAGGAGTTATCCCAAGGAATCGAACCTGAATCTTCTTCTTTGAGGGTCACAGTCCACATCTACTGTGCCAACCACTTTAGCTTTACATTTATTATGTCTATATATTTATGTCCATTCACATACTTCAACTCTTTTCGTTTTTTAATCAAAATACACATAGCATAGATTTTACAAATGCACACAATACACGAGTGCCGCTTTTTTTTTTTACATTGATAATGCAGATGTATCCAATGATTTTTACATGCTTGTATAGAAAGTTTAAATTTTGTGTTGCAAAACAAAAGTTCCGTCAATCAAGTCTGTTTGGTCAAAAATAGAAAATCAATCAAGTGTGTTTTAAAAGCCATCAACAATATAAACGATCACAATAAACCAACAAATGATTGTCTGCCCTGGTGCATCATTTTTCTACCATTACCATTTCACATTATTCTTCTCCTTTCACTAGTTTGTACCATGGAAGAACTGTGCATTTTTTGTTTTGGAAGTTGGAACAACTTGGAAGAGTTAGCTTCCTTATATTTATGCACAATGATTTGAAGCAAAAACACTAAACACAACAAGGGATATTCCTATGTGTACAAAAACATACCTACTGACCAAACTTTACAATCTGACATCTAATTAAAATGTATGCGCCAACACATGAACTAGAGGGGTCAAACGACAGAAAGCCTAGCTGTGAGATATGTTCCACATCACAGTCTACAACGAAAAATCAAACAGAAACTAATCTAAAATTTACATCTTGAAATGCTAAGGAATTGGGTGGGGTTGAATCCTCTGAACATTAGATGAAGTAAATAATAGAGAAATAGAGAAAAACATGGTAGACTCTACTTTTGTGAGACCTAAAAGATTGAGGCTAGACCCACTAGTTCCTCTTTATTTCTCTCTTCATTCATTATTTCATCCTAAAGTTCCTCCCTAGAATTCTGTTTTGAAACTGGGTTGGTACTGATCAAGAATAAGACTTGATGAGACCCAAGTTGTAAAGAAATTTCTCGGAGCCTGATCGAAAAAGATTACCCAAATAGAATAATCCGCCACTCCCCTGCGACGGAGATCTTGAGCAAACTTCTTCTTTGACACGCAGTATGGTTTGCCCAATCTCGTTTCGAACGGCCTCTATTGTTTCACTCCTAACAGCATTTCCCGACACATCAGTCACATAAAATACATTCGCGGCTTGGCTTCCCCTTGTTGTTACTTCAGCCCGACTCACTGAAAGTCCGTTTTCTCTAAATATGCGAGTCACATCTGACAGTAGTCCAAACCTGTCTTCCCCACAAAGTTCTAGTCGTATACCCTGTACCAATCACCATAAAATGTAAATAAAAGGTCAAGAAATTGTGCGCCACAATTCAATTGGTACCTCAGAATTTCGTCTCCTAATTGCAGCTTCCAAGCAGTGTATCACTCGTTGCCTTTCTGCTTCAGAGCTAATAGGGCAACCATCCATATGCCTTATATAATATTCCTGCAAGCCAAGAGAAATCAGATTCTTAATCAAAAGTATCTGATTTCTGAGTCAAGAATTCAAACAGTATTGAAAAAATATTAATGAGTTCTTTCAGGCATTGAGGAAAAACAAAACGAAACCTGATATGCCTCTGGTCCTTCAGCAATAACAGTTCCATGGTAAACCACATATTGCATGTCCGTGAGAGTACACACCGTATCAAAAAGTAACTTTGGTCGGTCTGGACACCTTAAATTCACAACAGTGTATCTCTTATCTGCACAATCATCAACTGTTACAAGGGGTTTGCTCCTGTCATCACTAGAGGTTGTAGCGGATCCATAATCTGTATCACTCATGTCATAGTCACGATCAGCATACATCATTTGATGCAACCTCCGCTCCTTATGAGTGGAACCAACAGAAACAGCAGTGTTAGCAGTCCGCTTGTCTCTGTCACCTTTCAGCACACACAGCAGAAGCTGTTTGATCTTGGCAAGGCGATCAACGTTGTCAATGCATGAACCAGTTTCCTCGTCGCTGATGTATACAACTGACGCCATTCTCGAATTGTGGGTCCACACTTCTGCTGCTACCACATTGCATTTCAGGTCTGCAAGAACTGCAAATATCTCTGAAAGTAATCCTGGCCTGTCTCGTCCACTCAATTCAATTGCTGTATGCTCTGCTGCAGCTTGCACCCCAACCGACCTTCTGAACGACCGGAAACTGTGTGCTCTTGGGCCAAGTGACTGTAAAATGACAAAACAATAAATAAATAGAGTTAAAAATGACTTGGGTGATTCACAGAAAATGACCTAAGAACAAAAGGGTGGATAAAGAATGGAACATAAACTGCTTCTGCTTTTGTATGCTATGGTTCTTTTTCAATGTAGTTGTTGATTGATGTTGAAAAATGGATTAAAAAACAATTTAGCATAGTGATTTCTTTGTTGGAATTATATGCTGACCGAGCAATCAATTATTTTGGTTGTTATTTCTATTTCTGTAATGAGTCTCTGAAGTTTGAATCCTAGACTTCTATTCTCGTATGTTGAGTTCCCCCGTTTCTTTTCCTATTGCATTCAGAAGGCACTACTAAAAGTCAATGGAACATATTTTAGATCATGAAGGAAACTAAACAAAAATTTAGGATGATTTGAAATTGAAAACATGTGCTTGTGATACCAGAGTAATCTACAAGAGAACCATAACTAAAATTCTGCCATCTAAAAAGCACAATCAGGTTCATTCTCAAATAATTTAATGCTACAGTCAATTTAGGAAACAGGATCGATTAATAAATAAGAAATCATGTTTATGACATAGAGAAATTGAAAACAAAAACGCTTTAGAGGAGTAATTCTGACAAGTTTGATAGATCTACCTGCTGAATGCGCTCAGCTACATCATCTTCGAAAAGTTTATTCCCATTCTGATCCGTCACATGAAAAACTAGGCAAAAACACACCAGGGAACAATATAAATGAAAAGAAACACAATTAATGAATCCAAAATGTCACTATATATATGTTAATAAAATTGAAAGCCAGAAGCCAACCATCCATGAACCATTCTCCGTCCGAAGAAATGTAAGCCCGCCGTATGATGAGATTCATATCAGTAAGAACCTGAACAACCTCTAACAAACTCCCACGCTTATTTGCGCTATCGACCTGCAATTTTGCCGGAGATGGAGTTAGGAAGCGACACATTACAATTGGAAGCAGATAATCCCAAAAAAGTCAATAGTAAAACGAAATACCTTAATTAAAGTGGCGGTGGAGCTGGAAGTGTTATCAACAGAAACCCTGTTTGTTCAAGAAATTGATACACATATGAGAGAGAGAGAGAGAGAGAGAGAGAGAGAGAGAGAGAGATGAGAAAAGGAAAGCGATAAATATGATGATGATGATGATGAGAGTATATTGTAAAAATGAAGAAAATATGAAGGAACCTGGGAGGATTCATGCGAATGACGAGCTTCTCGAATTCTTCATCGACCTGCAAGGAAGAGGACCAGCAATCCATTGGGAGGCGAGAGGCAAGGGACGAGAGGAGAGGAGTGAAGAGAGTATGTTATCGTTTTGTTGTTGGGAGAGAGGAGAGAGGTAGAGAGAGTTTTGTAGGGGGTGGGGAGCGAGAGACGGGTGGGCGGGCGAAGGCTGGTGAGCTGGAAGCTGGAGCTTCCGAAGGCCACACCACACGCTTAGATCAGATCATTTCATATCCTAATCATACTCCCAAACTGAATCACGTTTCATTTGCTTTCTTTATTAACTGATTTTTATCAATTAATTATTATTATTATTATTATTATTATTAATTAAGCTTCACGAGCATGGGCTGGGGCTGCCCTGCTATTTGCGTTTTCCATTCCAGTGTTGCTCTACCACACTAACAGTGGGGTCCACTTCACACTCCGCCCGCCTCTTTTTTATTTTTATATTATTGTTCAACGAAGGTTGGAAGAAGGTTGAATCATTAATTTTTTATATACTTTCAAAGCTCTAATTAATAAAAAAGAAAATTACATACAGGTCGATACGAGGAAACTAATTACTCTCTAATTAATAACGTAGTTTCTAGTTGGGAAAAATCACTGCAAATTCCCTAATAAAAATTTTAATTACCACAAGATTCCATGAAACATATAAACTAAAATTACTCTAGAATCTCAAATTCTTTAGGATTAGTATGTAATTTAAACTTTGAATTATAAGTTGAAGAGCAATTTAAATCCTAACCTTTTAAAAGATATATTTTGAACAATAAATCATTAAAATTGATAGGGCAAGTTCACCCACTATTAAATTTACACAAATATCATTTTTTTTTAAATTCGACCTTAATATGCAATGTTACTCAAATGAGGGTAGAGGAGAAAGAGAGTAAAATTTAATAAAAATCACACATTCAGCCTCAATTTTAAAAAACTAACGGATATTTGTGTAAATTTAACAATGAGGTGAAATTGTCTTAATTTTAATTGTTTAGGGTACATAATATATTTTTTAAAAGTTCAGAATTTAAATTACCTTAAACTTATAGTTTATAATTCAAATTACATATTAATTTAATTCTTTATTAAAAATAAGTTTATGTACGATGTCCAGTATACTCTTGTGCTATTTTTTTTATATATATAAAAAAACTTTACCACCATCCACTAATGCTGGATGTTAGAGCTCTGGCTGGCCAATGGATGATCGGGAGTAGTTGTGTTCATATTTTTTTTAACAAAAAATAAAAATCTTATGATAATTATACATAAAATTTATTTACAAATAAAAAATTTGAGACTTACGAATAGTTTCTGCATTTTATTGGTTCTTATGAGTTGTGATAAAATTTTCATGAAAGACTTTGTTGTGATTTCTTTTTATAGTTTCTACCGTTAAATTCTATTGCAGTGACTAATTATATGTTTATAATTTATATGCCATGTTCAAAGTTACAAGTCTTCATTTAAGAGAAACTTCTCTTGAGGTCGAGGATCAACAAAATAAAACATAATTATAAAATTCAGAAATGTTATTATTTTTCAAAAAAACAGACCAACTAATTATTAATAATCAAATAACAAAATATATAATAAATATTTTATATCTCATTTTTTAAATATTCAACCATATATCGTAGAATATTAAAATGATATATAGTCAGTTGTGTTAGTAAAATAATCTATTGAAGAAATTTCAACGCCAAAGACTACAATTTTAAAAAAGTAAAATTACAGAAATTGAATGCAAAATTAGAAACTCAAAGAATAATTTAAGTAAAAATGAGTTGAGTTGTATTTTGCATATACAATGTTTATATTTGATACTGACATTGATGATTTTAGGATAAAGAGAGGATAAAATGAGATCGAAATTAACAAGATATTTTTTAAAAAAAGGAAAAAAAACTGAAGCAGCAAATGGAATGGGATAATAAATGTTGGAGAAATGGGAAATTCAGAAAAGGTGAAACTGTATCCACAGCTGGCAGAAAATGATATCAGAAACATTACAAAAACGCGTACTTTGTTTGCATCTATCCCAATGCCAACTTCTCTCCCTGCTCCAACATATAGAGCACCTTTGCTAATGTGGGCGTGGACCACGCATATTAAATCAAATTTTGAAAATAAAAATAATTTTTTTAAGTGATTGAAATATTATTTTTATTTTAGATTCAATATTTATTAAAATAAAAAATTATTATTATTATTATTATTATTATTATTATTATATAAAAGTAAAATAAATATCAAGATAGATCATCCAATTTTAATTTAAACGATCCAAATAATGAAGAAAAGTAACTTGCTAAGCAGTGAAGTTGGGTTTCAAAGAGTATATGTATATAAATAAATAAATAGTGTTAAAAATATGAGTAAGACTAAGTGAGCCAACCTAAATTAAGATCCAACTTGTTTAAAGAAAGCTCATTTAGCCCACCTCGCTTAACCAAAAACTTGTGATGAATTAACTTGCCAACTCGCAAGTTAGCTTGCCTTTTAAAAAATATTTTTTAAAAAAATATTTTGTTTTAAAATTAATTTTAATAAAAAATTATTAGTTTATATTTATTTTAAGCATAACCTTATTTGTTTTCATGTTAAGGCTTAGGAATGTAGTTTGAGGTTTGTTTTCTAATTATTTTTATATCAATAAAATAAATATATATAATAAATTACTTGCCTATATTTGCAAGTTTCTGAAGTTCATTTAACCATATAATTTTTTTAAAATATAAAAAAATTTGACTTAATTTATAAAAATTCAAAAACAACTTTAAAAATGTAGAAAAGGAGGGTGACGGGTTGAGCTGGCACTTTTTTAACTTGCTAAAAGGTAGACCAATTCCAACTCATCCACCAGGGCGATAACCCAGAACTCTCGGATAGGTCCTATTATCACATCTCCATATAAAAAATGTATTAATACTCACACCACATGGGGCACAAGGCCATTATTTATTGTATTTGTTTGCTCTCACTTTCTTTCCTGAATTTAAAGGTATTTTATTATTTACCTTCTTGTGGTATTTAAGATTTTATATAAAGTAAATCTTAAATTTAAACGGAATATTTAATATTTGAATTTAAAATAATATTATGAACCTGTGTTTTTTGTATAGATTATAAGTTTGAAGTGACCTGTAAATCATAAAATTATGATCTTTTATAAATTTATGTTATATATTAAAAAGTCTTATAACGGTATTAATATTATGAAAAATTTATATATATATATATATATATAGAGAGAGAGAGAGAGAGAGCTTATATATATGTCTGAAAAGTTAGATGAAAATTGTTACTTAATTTTTAAAAAATATAACTTTTTGTCCTTGAATTGTACTTTATTTATTGATTCTATCTTTAAATTTTGATTTGAAATAATTCAATTCTTATATTTTATTGATTCAAAAAAAATTTTGGGCAATATAATTTAGAACAATTTAATCCTTACAATTTATTAGTTCAATAAAATTCTAAGATTGTGTTGTAATGAGTTAAATTCATAGTAAATTGATAAACATAAAAATTCAAGAACTAAAAATTATATTTTTCTTTTTATAATTTGATACTAATTTTATATTAGAGAAATTTAGATAAATAAGTTCGTAACTTTACATGGTTAATATATGTTCTTTCTAATTAAATTATAGGAAGTGATCTTATGATTAAATAATAAATTACAACAATCAAAATAAATGTGCCAAAATTTACATGTAAAAAATTATAATATGCATAGAGAAATTCATATGTAAAAAATATTTAAAATTACTAAACCAAATTTTCAATTACACAACATATTTTATTTTATTATGAGTAAAAATTTTGTATTTACTTAAAAAAATATTTTTAGTATATGAAAATATTTTAATTATAACATAGATAATATAAAATGACAACGTACAAATATTTTTTTTGAATAATATATATTGATTTATGAACTTATATTTGCTAATGTATATATATGTTGATAAATATTATTAACATATTTAAGTAATAATATATAAAATATATTAATTTAAATATATGAAAATATAATAATATTAAATAATATATATTACTTCCTCTAGGCTATAATATAAGGTATTTTATAAAAATCTTGCTTGGTCTAAAATATAGGACATTAGATAACTTTTTATTTATTTTTTCAATTATACCCGTACTTCATTTATTACTCTTTTTTAAAAAATCAGGCATTAAAATTTTAATTACTATTATCAAAGGCTCTCATGTAGGGTATTTAATAAGGGTATAAATGAAAATATATTGACATTTTTAGGAATTCAACGTTTCAAACTAATATTGTTCATAAACTGTGAATTAGTTAATTATGACTTATACTGTGATCTAAATGGAGTAAATTGATACATATTAAGATTGAAATGTCATTATAGTTTAAATGACAAAAGGTATGTAAGGGAGAGGTCCAAGTGATGGTGTGCAAGTTGCTAAAACATGGTAGTAACATGATATGGTTGTCCAAGCGATGATGATCAGGGACATATGTATTAATGATGTGGCGAGTGGTGAGTGATGTGTATTTGAAGGGTAACAAGGTAGTTGCAGGATCTACAAAATAACTTTCAATTATAAAATAAATTAACGACATAAGTTCAATAATTAATTATGGATACTTTTTACTAAATTAGTAATGTATTATTTCTAATGAAAATTAGTGAAGAACAATTCATCACTAAATCTAAAATTAGTTATAAATTTTATTGATCAGTAACTTACATTTATTCGTCATTGATTATATTTCAATTTTTCTAGTATAGAGTTTTACAAAACCATATTACAATTGGTTTGCTTGAAATTCATATAAGAGAATATATAGCATATAATTAGCAAGAGATAAGAAACTCTTTAAGCAAAATATATTTAGAAGATTAATTATCCAAGATGATTTTCCTACGAACCAAATGAGAGGTTATGCAAGATTTGGCTCAAGAGTGATGTTTACTCTAAGGTAGACAAATAAGTTTAAGATAACATTATAGCACCTAGTTCTCTCAAAGAAATAGGTTTGGAATAATCAACAAGTGCCCGATTTAAGTGGCAAGGAAATTGTATCAATTTAATTAGAAACCTCAAGTTCAATTCTTGTAAATGCAATAGTGTTTGTGAAATAATCTCCATCATTACCTATACATAACCATAATACTTAAACCAATTAATTAAATTAAGAAAGAAACCAAAAGAAGACAGGATTAACCTTGACTATTTGAAACTTCAAAATTCATTTATAAATAATATTTGAGTACATGGGATTCCAAGATAATACAAGTTTGAAAACCATAAGTCAAGATATTTAAGCATACAAGGTCATGGAAGGTTGGAAAAGTAGTTGAGCATTAAAATAGATTAAACAAAGTTAAAAGAGTCATTATGCTAAAACAGAGTAATGCACCATGGCCAATCCTGCAATCTACTATGGCCAACTAAATAGAGACCTTTTCATCATGGCTAAGCCTCTAATATGTTGTAGCTAACACTTCTATGTCATTTGCTGCGACAAATGCTCACCTACACTGCAGCCAATAGGCCGTATCATAATAGAAAGACAATAATTAAAATCTAACTTTTGGAGCACCTAAATTCAGCTCGAACCTCTAATTAAGGTAATTTAAACGTCCACATAAAGACAATTAAATACTCTAACTAATGGCTCTTGTTTCACTAAAATTCTGTACCAAATGAGGATCGTGAAATACTTGAAGCTATAATACAAATGTCACACTTAAAACTTGTCAACTAAGTGTCTACCTTCATAACTAGCTACTAGCCACCACAATCATGTTCAACATAAATCACAATCAAACTTTACATGCTTCATTGGTGCCTGACACACGCGCTGTGGCATATGACACAGATAGGCCCCCTTCACATTTCTAGCTCATTGGCCGTGGCACTCAATGTGGTATCTCACACGAAGTCACTCTTCCTTGTTTTTCTCCATTTTTTAAGGTCTAAATGACCCATTATGGGTTGAAAACACAAGCTAAAACATTCATTAGTCTTCTTTGACCACATAACACATTAATTTTTACTTAACTACACTTGATTTATTTGATTAATAGGAGGATAATTTTTAGAATGTTACAAATGTGGTTAATGGTGGTGGGGGTACTATTGTTTGGTGGAGAGACTTTATTGATCCACAATGTAATCTGCATGTCTGCCATTTGTTTACCACTTCTAGTAATGGTGATTCTTGCTACATGACTTGTGTGTATAGACCTTCCAAGACCATAAATAGACTCAATTTTTAGAATTGAATTGTTGACACTTTCATTACTATAATTAAACATTGGATTTTAATTACGAATTTCAATTAGATTCTTCATGATTTTAACAAATGGAATGTGAATAATGGTTCAAGTTTGATGAACTTATTTCAAAGTTGTATTTCCCTTGCAAATTTAATTGATATTAAGAACTCAGGCCCCAGGTTCACTTAGTCCAACAAGCACAAATGACAGGATCTCATACTTAAAAAACTAGATAGAGACTGTTGTAATCAGAAGTGTTTTGATTTCTTCCCACAAACACACATCATCAACTTAACAAGAATTGGTTTTGATCATAGTCCACTTATTCTATCAACCAACCTACCAAAAACTAAAGAAGTTTGATAATTTTTCGTTAGAATTTCATGATTGCAAGGATTTTGTTTCCTCTACTTGGTGCCAATCCTTCCAAGGCTCTCCAAGTTTTCAACTACTTAAGAGACTCTTTATTACTATCTCTAGTCTTTCCATTTAGAGCAGGTCCAAGATTGGTAACTTAAATGCACAAATTCATCACCTTGAATGTCACCTTCAGAGTCTTTTTACCAAAGCAGGCAATTCGTATCCAATTAATGAAGAAATGAATCAAGTAATTTCTCAACTATAGCAAAATCTTGAGTTTCTTTATGATTATCAAAGCTGTTATAGGAATAGTGAGTCAAAATTAAATGGGAAATGGAAAGAGGGCGCAACACAAAATTTTTTTCCCATGATGGTAAGTAGAAATAGGAATAAAAATATCATTCGTGGTCTATATCTTGATACAAATACTTGGGAGGAAAATCAAGAAAAACTTATATCTATCTATTAGCATCACTTTAATGGGATCTTCATTAGTTTGGCTGCCCCTAGTAGCAACAGTGAGTTGCTTCATCTTTTATTTATTGTGGATGTCCTTATGCCTGAACACCTTGATTGGAATTTGGTCATGGCTCCATTTACCCTCCAAGAACTAAAAGAAGTTACTTTTGGCTTACCCAAGGATAGCTCCCCTAGTATGGATGGTTTTAATGCTAACTTCTTCTAGCACTTTTGGAACACTGTAGGTAATGATCTATACTATATGGTTACTTCATTCTAGAACTCAAAATTTATACTCACAGCACTCAACATAATTGTTATCACTTTTTGATCCCTAAAGGAAAAAATCCAAGAACTTTCAAAGATTGAAGCCTATAAATCTGTGCAATGTCTCTCATAAAATCATCTCCAAGGTCCTTAGCAACAAACTTAAGGTCATTCTTTCAAAGCTTATCTTTCTATTTCAAAGTGCCTATCTCAAAGATAGACTTAAGGTCAATCAAATTCATTTGGTGAGAGGTAAAAAGTACGAGCTAGGTTATTTTAAAACTAGAATTCCCCAAGCTTTTGATCACCTTTCTTGGAATTTCATCCATATTGTTCTCTTATATATGAGATTTCCTCCAAAACGGATCAACCTTTCGATGTAATATTTTTCAACAATGGAATTTAACATCATGTTCAATGGTCATCTTACTCAATCTATCTATATGAAAATGACATCAGACAAGATGATCCTCTTTCACCTTATATTTTCATTTTGGCTGCAAACATTCTCTCTTGCCTTTCAATTCAAGAGGGAAAAACGTGTTCATTTCATTGTATTCATATATGTCAATCAGCTTATCCTATCTCACACTTGCTCTATGCTTATGACTCAGCCACATTCTTTAAATACACTCTATCAGGTATATATGTCATTAAAAATCTCATGAGCCCCTTTTGCCATTGATCTGGCCTACAAGTGAATATCCAAAAATCTATCTTCTTAGTCAATCCCAACATGCCTCTTGAAATTCAATAAGAACTGTCCTCTTTCTTTAGTATTTAGCCTTCCAAACTTTTAAGAAATATCTAAGTACTTGGATTAATGTAGCAAAAAATAAGGGAAAGATTTTTGAACAAGTTTTAGAGTCAATTGATAAGAGAATCACTGATTGGAAAATAAAAATCCTCTCATTGGCTTCTTGACTTACTCTCATCAAATCTATATTATCTGTATCAAATATCTATATTCTCTTATGTCTTAAACTACCAAAAAAGATATGTGATTTTTAATAGATTTCAAGTTAGTTGATTTCTTTTAGGGTATCAAAGAGGGGAAAAGGCACATACACCTTACTTGAAAGGAATTACTTTTTGGTCCTACATCTAAGGTTGGTTTAGGATTATAGAACATGAGGTTAATGATGCAGAATATATCCATTAAAGCCATACTCACTTTTGGGGAATTCTATACAGCTTAAATATATTGATTATAATTATGGTTTCTCTCTTAAGAAACCTTACAAGGAAAGATAGTTCTAGAAGAGTATCAATGATTGTCTTGACACCATTACCTCTTAATTAACATGGTAGGTAGACAATGGAACTCTCATCCATCTCAACCATTACAAATGGTGAAGACTTATAGTTAATTCAACTCAACAATATAGGCAGTCTGGTAAGGTCTCAGATCTTATCATTCCCTCTAACCTTCCTTGGTAGAAGGTTAAGTGGAATTCTACTGTACACTGTGAGCTCTATAATCCTTTAATTACTCATCAAATACTTTAGGTACCTATTTCATGTAGTGATCTTAAAGACAAGCTAGTGAAGAAAAATTCTTCCTACATTGTTAAAGAAGGCTACAACAATTTGTTCTCTATGAACATTGTTCCATCTAACACTAAGAATACAAATCTCCTGCCATTACTTTGGAAACTTAATCTCCCATATAAAACCTTGCTTTTCATATGGAAGCTGATTCATAAAGCCATTCCAAGAAGAGATATTCTAATACATTACCATGTCCCATCATCAATATAATGCATTTTTAGATATGACAATGAAAAATCCTTGGAACACCTATTTTATGATTTCCCTTTCACAAAAGCCATTTGGTATAGCTCACTTGGTATTAGAACTCATGAAATTTCTTCCATAGGTATTATTAATTGGATCATCAACATGCCTATTTAGTTAAGATTGGACAAGAGATCTCAAGACTTAGAAGGAATCTTCTTCCTTCTTCATCTTCTATGGTTCAAGAGAAATCATGCGCTATATGGATCTTTCAACTTTTCTTTAATACAAGTGATCAAAGAATTTTATGGCCAATTAAGTTTTCTCAGGAATGCATGCTTTAAGGTTATCTAGGAATAAAGGATAACTAAGACAAATGAAGACAAGACTAACAAGGCACTTTACTTCAAAGCAAACATTCCATCCAACCTTCTTTCAATAGAAGAAAGATGGAAGATTATAATAACAAATTTCAAGAACAATGAAATTAGCTACTATAGAGCTCAAACTTTGTACAACTCCAACGAGCTCTATAGACTCCTCATCAGGTGAGTTTACCAAGGAGACCCCAGATCTTTCATACTCATATGCCTATATGCAATTCTAGTCTAGATCTTTGAATTTGTGGGAGAACCAGAATGAATACATGGATTGGATAGCCTATTGATTGAAGTTCATTGAGGAAACTACAATCTAGTGGACTGTAAGATAAATTGCTTCACACAAGATGTAGTTCATTTTCTCAAGCAATTCAACTATGTCTAAATAGTAAAACTTCACTATCAATGGCTAGTAGATTCCTTTTTCCAGGATAATTTGTCTTTTTTAAATTTCCAGCAGTAAGACACTAAGTTCTTATTTTTTGATATAATCATTTGACCTTTTTCCTAAAAAGAAAAAGGACCTTGACAAAAACTAACTATAACTCTAAAGATTAATTCCTTGATGAAAAACTACACAAAGCTTTAATTCAAGTTGATGACAACTCTAGGAGCTAACAAAAAGACAAGAGAGCAAATTGACCTTTAAACTATAAATTCAAGGGTGTTTGAAACTTTAAACTAATTTGTGGTGCAATGTTTCCTTCAACATTTTAAAATGTTATAATCTAACTCCTACTATTAACAAAAGTTCACTTTAATTATTTGTTAAATAGAAAATGATAGAAAAGGATATTAAAAATTATAGAAAAGAACAAAAAAATTATATGTCCTTTCGAGTAACTTTCTAGTCAAATTCATTTATTAATAGTAGGGAATAGATTGTACTGTTTTTTTAAGTTAATAGAGAACATTACATTAAAAACGAGTTTTGAAAATTCTAGTCTAGATCTTTGAATTTGTGGGAGAACTAGAATGAATACATGGATTGGGTAGCCTATTGATTGAAGTCCATTGAGGAAACTACAATCTGGTGAACTATGAGACAAATTGCTTCAAGGAAGATGTAGTTCATTTTCTTAAGCAATTCAACTCTGTCTAAATAGTAAAACTTCACCATCAATGGCCAGTAGATTCCTTTTCTAGGTTAATTTGTCTTTTTTAAATTTTTAGTGATAAGACATTTAGTTCTTATTTTTTGATATAATCATTTGACCTTTTTCCCAAAAAAAAAGGACCTAGACAAAAACTTACTATAACTCTAAAGATTAATTCCTTGATGAAAAACTACACAAACCTTTAATTCAAGTTGATGACAACTCTAGGAGTTAACAAAAGGATAAAAAAAGTAAATTGACCTCTAAACTATGAATTCAAGAGCGTTTGGAACTTTAAACTAATTTTTGGTGCAATGTTTCCTTCAACTTTTGAAAATGTTACAATTTAATTCCTACTATTAATGAAAGTTTACTTTAATTATTAATTAAATAGAAAATGACAGAAAAGGATATTAAAAATTACAGAAAAGAACAAAAAAATTATATGTCCCTTTAGGTAATTTTTTTGTCAAATACATTTATTAATAGCAGGAAATAAATTACATTGTTTTTAAAAGTTAAAGGATAACATTGTATTAAAAATGAGTTTTGAATTTTAAGCACTCTTAGACCTATATAGTCTAGGAGTCAATGTGTTTTTTCATTCAATTAAAAATTATATTATTCCAACCATTAATCAAGTTAATAACTGTCCATGATAATATATGTTTTCCTTTAAAAAACGTTAATAGCCGAAACAAGGCAATGAAAGTTCGTAAGAATTACTTTATACAATTTGGGCAACAAAAAATAATAATAATTACTTTATACAATTGAATAGGACAGGATGGGAGAGAAAAGAGAAACAGTGAAACGAGGAAAGCTAAGAGGATTTGATGGTTTTGTGAATT
Organism: Prosopis cineraria; assembly: GCF_029017545.1. Taxonomy (NCBI): domain Eukaryota; kingdom Viridiplantae; phylum Streptophyta; class Magnoliopsida; order Fabales; family Fabaceae; genus Prosopis; species Prosopis cineraria. Next base: position 31,084,639 of record NW_026555335.1, read on the forward strand.
CCAAAAAGGGTTGGATTCTGCGAAGCTGGAAAGTAGACCTTCTGTGTCTAATGTCGATCTAACATGTTTGGCTACTTGTAATCCAATACAACACACGGCAGTCCGACACTCCCTCCCCATGGGGATAACTCTTTGACCTTGCCAATGAAAAGTCATACTCCTATAACTTAATTTATAAGACGAAGAAAAGATTAATTTTAATTATATTTATAAAGTTTTTTTTTGTTTTTATTAAAGATAGATATAAAAATTTATTAAATTTTAAGATAAAATTAATAAAATTTAATGCTTTCTTTAATTATAGTGAAACATATTAAAAGTGATTTATAAATAATATTAAAGAGAATACATTGGTTAGTTGAGTTGGGCTCTAAAGGATCATCATATTTTCAGGTTCAAGGAGCACCTGCAAATATATTTACAGAATTTTTTTTTGTCAAACAAAGTATTTACGTATTATCCACCAATAAAATTATTATATTAGTAGTGAGATTTAATTTGATCACATGACTTTGTAGGTCATGTGCTAAATCTTTACCAACTAGACTTACTTTTATTGGGTTACACTTTTTTTTGCCCCTTACTTAATCCTCTTTCACACCTCTCAGTGAATTTTTTTTTTGGATCACTATATTACATTAATTATCTTATTCATTATAGATGAGTAAAGAAGGTAAATATGAAGTGTAAGGATCCAAGGATAAATCAAAGGTTGTATTCGATATATTTAAACATATAGTTGAATAAGCCAACAAAAATTGGCCTAACGCATAAAAGCCCGACTCATACCCAATAAACACTTTTTCTGTAAAAACACTCCTCTAAACTATGAAATTAATTACGTTTTCTTTCCCAAGTTCCTTAAATTTATAAAAAAAAAATAATGGTAGTAAATTCATATTTAAAAAAGGAGAAAATGAGGACAAAAACAATATATATGATCTGAAAATAGCAGACAATGACAATAGTGCGGACTAAATGCCCGTACGGTACCGAAAGGGTATTGTTTAGTGTGCCACACCTCACTTGCTTATCCTTTGTCCTTCAACGCATATTTTGCATGTGATTCATTTGTTAATGCTCCTCTTTTTTTCCATCTTTCTTTCTTTGTCCCCCCCCCCCCCCCCAAAATCACTTTTATTTTCTTTTCCTTGGGCCTGATTAGCTGTTTAAACAGTGATATCACACAAGGATTGTGTTAGATGGATTTATTATTAATTTAATCTCACCAATATAATGAGTCTAATAAAAGCATTAATCCCTCACAATATAACGAATTAAAATTTAAATTCTCATTAAAAAAAAGTCTATATTTAATATCTGACCACACTTGAACACAATTATTTTTAATAAGAAAATACTTTTAAAGAATCATTGTTTACAATGGTATGAATGTGAGAAACTTTAGTGGTCATCCCTACTTGTCAATGCCACACCTCATGTAAACACCGTCACTTACTTCTAATATAGTTAATTATCTTTAAATAAATTAGATTTAATAAAAACCTCAACAAATTCATTTAATTGTACAAAACTAGAAAAAAAATAATACAATAAATCATTTAAAATTTTAGCAAGCAATAGATCTATTGTAAATGATCGTTTTAGCAGTTGCATTTAGATGAATTAATTTAGGTTGGGAATTTGGATTTGAAACTTATATATTCTAAATTCTTTGTTTAAATGATATAAAAAAAATTCTTTGTTTGTATTTTAAATAAAATTCTAAATTTCAAATTCTATATTTGAATTTAAAGGCAACTCATACTACATTAGTGATCGATCCTAGTCAAAGTTGGCGGTCCAGTCCAAATCAAGGGTCACTGTCCGGTCTTAGTGACTCTGGCTATCCAAACTCAAATGACATTAACAGTCTCATCTTGACCTACAGTGGTAGTCTAGTCCTCGTCAACATTAGGGTTCAATCCCCAACAATGCCTACAAATTAGGATAGGGCGATAACAGTAGCTTGAGGTTTGTAGATTAGACATAGATGATGACACCAAACCATTTCCAATTAACAACATTTGGCACTAGATGACAAAGGTGAACAGATCAAAGACGGTAATGGCAGAGGCCAACCAACATTGGTTGGATACAACACACCAGCACCAAACGATGGTAGCGAACTGCCACCAGATGACAACACTAGACAGATATCAGATAATGATGAAAACAGCAAATCAACATCGAGTAGTAAAGGAGGGCGGTTAAAAGTGAATTAAAATTTAAAATTCCTAAACTCAATCAATGTAGGAAGTCATGTCCAGGTCGAAGTCAGCCACACTGTCTCGATTAGCTTTGGTGGTCATGTCTTAGATGAAGTCTTCCATTCGATCCCGATCTGTGCTAGCGTTTCAATCCTATCGATGCTTGTCATCAGGTCTTGGTTAACCCTAGCGATCTAGTCTTACTTGGCGTTGATGTTCTAGTTCTGATCATTACCTATAGTTCAATCCTTATCAAGGCCGATGGTCCAGTCCCAATCGACTTTGATAGTTCAATCTCAGTTTGAAATGGCCTTTCAATCCCAGTCAAAGTTGACTATCCAATCCCTATTAGCGCCAGCTGTTCGGTCCCCATCAAAAGCAATTGTTTGATCCCAGTCGGTGGTTTAGCCCCAATCAAAGGCGATCGTTCACTACTAATTGGCGCTAGCAGTCTGGTCAAGTTTGGCTTCAATGGTCTGGTTCTGGTCTGCATTGACCATCCAATCCTAGTTGATGTCAAAGTCGAGAAGATAATGAAGTTGAGAACAAACATGAAGAAAGAAAGGGGCTTCTATGGAATTTTTAAATAATAAGAGTTTAGAAAAGATTTAAAATTACAAAGGGATAGGAATAGGATTAGGATTAGGATTAGAATTAATATTAAGATTTGGATTTAGATCTTCGCACATTTTTAATGCAAATAGTAAACTTGGCTCAAATTCAAATCCACATGCATCCAAACATAATATTATGAAAATTTAAACTCTAAAATTGATGCAATATAACAAATCACAACCTTAATGTACTTGCCCATATATTACTCAACCTACAATGTTTAAAACTTTACACATATCTTTTCCAATATTGTGAACACATTAGATATTATGGCATATTCATAAAATCATATTCCATAGGGTTTAGATGTAATGTTCTTTACTTTAAGTTTGTTTGAAAACTCAAATCACAATAATAGACCCAAAATAATTAATTGGCGCAACATTCCATTCTTATTTACAAATACATTTATATCCAACTATATGTGTATATATAAGCCTAAGCAATATCATTCTAGTAGGTGTCCAACAAATAATTAATTATTTAGGGCTTTCCTTTTCACAATCACAAAAATCTACTTATCATCCATTCAAATAAAAAGCTAGTAAACATAACTCAATACATCTCAAAGTCCTATACTTGGCATTCCCTACTATACAATTAAGTATGTCTAGTACCAAGTGTGTCTAAAAAGCACTCCTGGTCTAAGAAATCTCAACAACCAATCTCATTTTTTTACTAGAGTTAGCATGCATACATGAAATAATTAAGGATGGGGTGAGATAACAATTCCAATAACCATAGAGTTCTAAAACAATGCAATACCAATAATAATAACAATGCAGCAACAACAGCAACAACAACAACAACAACAACAACAACAACAACAACAACAACAACAACAACAACAACAACAACAATAATAATAATAATTATTATTATTATTATTTCCATATTATTCAATCATATTAACTCAAGTACTCAAAACTATGAATGCATGCACATGAAACATACATCATTAAGTTCATATGATCATAGATCTCCTAAAGTGTCTCAAACAAAACTATGTACAGTCACGATCCCTAGTAGGATCATGACCCTTATATACCATCTATAGTACCATCACAACTATCGCCCTCATTAGGCACAATCATGGCACCTTAATAACAAGCACTACTGCAGCTTACATCCTACGGCACAATCACACTCATAATTAGTAGGAGTATGAATATCATGACACTGCTGCACTTGGCCCTCCGTAGTTGTATGAAATGCATTATGCCATGTGGTATATAAAGACTATGAATATCATTCTTACACATCAAAATCTCATACTAGCAATTCACAACCATAAAATATTTATTCTAATCCCATTTACCATAGTCAAGTCTATCATTATGACGTCAATAATCATGCCATCAATAAGTATAACAATCATATTTCTATAAATCATGTCGTCATCATCTATCATAATTTTATTATGACAATATCACTTCCAATATCATTATGCAATCAATTATTGCATTATCATTTTCGATAGCGTTATACTCTAAATCATATTCTACATCACTTTTAAATTAGACCATATGATGAATAATGCCAATTAGTCATGTTATAAAACCATAAATGTGCATGCATGCTAATGCAATGAAATTCCCTAAGTTACCTCAATATTTTTGTCAAAAAGGGGCCAACAAAATCTAAGAATCGAGGCAAACCAATTTGTTCAGGAGCCATTTGCCTTGGAATAACAATTATTACACAACAACAATAAGAATTTTTCCAAAAAGTGTGACCAATACTAAGCATAGCCAAAATAATCTACATATTATAGTCCAATTCCCTAAGTACAAAATCATAATCAAATGATCAATCCAATCTCGCTATAAAGATTCCACATGCCTAAGGGATGTCAAAAGATGGATAACATATCCAAATCAAACAATTCAACTCAATATCACAAGTTCAAGTTACACAGATAACTGAAGTATAAATCAAACAACATTAATAATTAAGTCATACACTGAAAGATAACTATAGGATCAAAAATTATAGCTAGAAGAAAGTACAAGTTCAAAGGGTCCCAAATATCTCCAACAATTCAAAACCATCCAATTGAAGCCTCAAATCTAATAATACCATTTAGTTCCACCGTTTTAGAGATAATTTCATAAATTACTCATAAAAAGCCCCTTTTATGCTATGCTTGGCTCGCAGGGGAAAACAAGGAGAAGAGAAAATAGAGAGAAAAAAAAATAAAGGAATGTAATTTTCTCTCCTTATACTTGACTGAGCGAAAGAAATGAGAAAAAGAAAAAACTATTAATTTCATGTGAACAATAATAATCTTATTATTTGTAGATAAATATTTATATATAATAAAATTTAATATTTTAACATATTATTTATATAATTTTTATTATATATTACTGATTAAATAAAAATATAATTGTAAATTATTTTACTTAATGCTAGCAAAAAATTATTTTGTCCAATTTTATTTTTAATTTTTTAAATTATTAAATATATAATCATCTTAATTTTAAAGTGGAGGGGAAAATGGAATGAAGATGGAGGAAAGCAATAGGTAGGAAACAAAAAGATTTATTGGTAATATGAAAATAATCTCCTCATATTTAAAGAAAAAAGTTGGAAGTAAAAGCAAATGGATCCGACATGTTATTTTCCTCTCAATTTCATCTTCCTCCCATTTTTGTCTCATTAGCCAAGTGAGAGAAAATATCATTTTCTTCCCACTTTTCTCTCCCTCCCTACTTTTCTCTACTGGCAAGAGCAACATTAGAGTAAGAATTTTGAGTTTAAAATAATAAATTGAATTAAATCAATTTATCATGATGCTTCGTACACTAAACAATCATCATTCAACGAATCATATGATAAAAAGATTCTAATCAAATGAGATCTAAATCGTTACAAATCAAAAATACCCTAAAAATTCACTGAAAATAAAAAATTATCAAAACTTCCAATCCAAACAGATATTCTTGTTCCAAGAGAAATTTTAGGACTATCCATAACAATTGCACAATGTTCTCAAGCAAGAATCAACCTTTACAAGTCAGATTTCAATCCATCTCCCATTTCTGTATTTTGTTTGGTTGAGGTTAGGAGGTGGATAAACAGCCAGGGTTTCAAATCCCTTGAGATTTATATCAACTAATCTTGGTTTAAACATTATGGATAAGCTCAATTAAGTGTTCAGTCGATTTATCTCTTTGATTTGAGACTTCTGGATGGATTAGAGTAAACCTTAGGTCTAAATTATTGATGATAATGATGAATTTGGTCAATAAGAGTTATTTGGACCGATGAATGTTGAGAAAGCGGTATACATAATGTTGGAATAAATCTTTATATTTTTGGAGTATTGTTAAGAGGTGCAATGAGGAACCTAAAGGGGTAATTGGGGCTAAACAATTGATTTCTTGGGGAAGATTCAGTGATCTAGATCTAGCAGAAATACCTAGGGATGTACTTGGTATTTATGGGGATGTGTATGATTTTGCAGATTATCTCGATAATTACCGGTCTCCGGTGAAAGAGCTTGAACGAGTAATGTTTGTTGTTGTTTTGCTTGGAAGAGCAATCACATTTAATGTACCTGGCATGTCTGATTTCATTTTAGAGTTATTCTCAAATAAATATTTATGTTACATATTAAATTTTATTGTAACCTTAAAGGTTGTAAGACGATTTGGTGAAGTGTGATGATGGTAACGATGTTCATGCAGGTTAATTATATTGAACTTGGGCATAAAGAAAGTATATGGTGATGACATTTGTAGTTGTGAGGCATGTATGTTGATTTGTATGAGTTAAATTAAGAATCTCAACGATGGATATAGAGCCACACAAAGGACTAAACGACATTAGACTTCGACCTAACCCGAAGGCTGGTCACTTTCATGAAAAAAACAGGGTTAAGCAACCCATAATTCAATTTTGTTCAGTGATAACTCAAAAATTAACAGGATCAAACTTGGTCCATAAGATTGAGATATTAGTATTATTAGTTCAGTACTCACTTAGTTATTTTTTTTTCTTTTTCTTCTATGAGAGGCAATAATCCCTTTCAATCTAACAAACTTAATTAAGATAATAAAAACACTTATAATCATAATAAATTCATAATAATTTTCAAAACAAGAAAAAATATTTCACTCATAGTCCAAATGATTTAAATTAATAATTTTAACAAAAACAACACTCAACAAATTTCAACAATACTATATTATAGTAACAATTTAGAAATAAACTCAAAATATCTTCATACAATCATTTCTTTAGTATCAATTACACTTGAAGCATTTATTAAAAATAAATTAATTATACTTATATTAAATAAATTAATAGAACCAGACTGGATCAAGTGGTCCAGATGCCCAATTTCCTATCCAGTTAAACCCAAAAAATAGTTTGATCTTTTTAATCTTTTTGGTCCTAAAAGATTAGTTTTATAAGGAATGGACAGGATAGGACCATCTTGGGTCAAATTAGGTCAGATCGAACCGAAGGACTTTTGCACAATCTTTGATGGATAACTGGATGATTTGTTGTTATCTATGTTCCTGTGTTTATAAACATTTGAGATGAATTCTAGCATATGAACTCAATGATATAATGTGGATTATAGTTGGCACACCTACTGGGGAGAAATTATTATATTTGATGTTATTATTGTTGTGGATGATAATGGAAATGGTTGAAGAATGACAATAAGAAGGAATTGGTGATGATTTTTTTGAATATTTTATTTTGATGATAACAAAACTTGAGAGTTTGCAAATTATAAAATCAATTATGATAAAACTAATTTAAGAAACCAAAGGAAAAAGAATAAGAGAAGACTAAATGTCATAGGCCTTTTTTTATATTTCTCTTAGTTGTTAATGCTAAAAACCTTTTTAAACAAGACGGCTTGCATTTGCATACTATGGTAAAACATTTTTGAGATAAAAGTCTTCGATTCTCACTTACCCTTTTACAGTTTTAAACTCAAAATATATACATGTGCATTTCCTGCTTCAATCTCACCAAAGTGTAAAGCCAATAATTTAGATGGGCCAAGCTTATTCTAATTAGTTTCAATCAAAGTCAAGCTTATTTGAATCAAACTTAAAATATCATACCATATAAAAAAGCCTATATAACTAAATCCAACTATATTCCCTCAAGCTTTCTAACTTATTTGGGTTCACCTGAATACCCGTATTATTAAATATTTTTTATTTTATTTTTAATCTAATCTTCATTTTTATTTTAAAAATTAATATTTTCAATTTTTATATCATTTTTATATTATTTTATTAATAAAAAGGGAATTCAAGTATTTAGCCTATTGGCCAAAATAAGTTTAAAATAAAGAAAATCTTTTGGATTTCTAAACTCAATCCTACAATTTTTTGAACTTATTCAAATTGACCTATTGAGCTTAACCTAAGGGAGTGCTTAGTTGGAGAGGAGGAGAGGGATTTTGCTCCCTCCTCTTGTTTGGCTTGAAAAATTGGAGGGGGGACATTTTTCCCTCCCCTCCCTCCAAATTCTCCCCTTCAAATTGGGGAGATTGGAAGGCAAGGGGTAAAATTTGATACATCATAACTAATATGCCCTTTATAATAAGTTCAAAAGATATATATATATATATATATATATATTTAGTCCTCTAGCATGTCAACACTAATAAAATGAAGGTGAAATTGTTCATATATAATTATTTTTCCTCCCCTCTCCTCCTGAACTAAATAAATAAGGTAACATCAAATCCTTTTTTTCGAACGAAACACACTTTAAATTACCATTTCTAAGTAGGTTATGACCCCTAATGGACAAGTTCAAATAACTTGTATAGGAGAAGTTAGAATATCTCAATGTATCCATTTAAAATATGTCTTATATCTTTCTTTAGGCTAGCATTGGATCATCTTTGTGTCGTTTTTTTACTCTGCTCCTTGCCCATTGTAGGACATGTTGAATAGCATGATTAGAAGGACCGATAAATAAAAAATGAGACATTTAAACACATGAAAACTTTGATGACATATGCTTAAAATCAATTTTATAATCTTTAGATTAAACGTCCCCTTCTTTTAATTCTTTACTCGGCTGTGCATGTGAGATATAAGGCAAATTCATAGAAACAAAAATTGTACATTCTCTTTTAAATTAGAAAACAGATGCTCTATTTAGGGCAAAATCAAGAGGACATTAGTTTTTAATTTGTGTATTGAATTTAAAATTTCAATTGGCAGAAAAAATTGACATTCAATAAATAAAAATTCATAAATTAATAAAGAAAATTATAAAATTAAATTAAATTTTAATGGATTCTATAAAAATAAACAAACAAATATTATATAATACTAATTTGGTGGGACTCAGACTTCATGTCTTCCGTAGTACAACTTTTTTCAAGTAAAATTAGAAAAATCTTCTGCCGATAATAAAGATTAATATCTCTTGGGGCTGGGCGCAAAGATGCTAGTTTATATTTTATAGAAAAAAATGATAATAAAATTTTTTTAAAATATATAAATGATATGGTCCCTCAAACTGTAATAATTTCCCTGAAATCCTAAAAAAAATTTCTATCATTAATAAATTTATATAAATTATCAAATTATCATTGTTGAAAACAAATGATTCACAAATTTTATTTAAATATTCACAACTTTTCTTCTTATATTCACAATAATGCAATAGTAAATCATAACTTCACATGTTAATTCATCATTTGCTAATATATTGTTGTGAATATAAAAAAATTGTAAATATTTAAATAAAAATTGTGAATAATTTATTTTCAATAAGAAAAAGTTGATAATTTATATAAATTTATTAATAATAAAAAAATTTTAAAGAATTTAAAAGAATTATGACATTTTAAAAGATTAAATTTTTATTTATATATTTTAAAAGAATTTTATTATCATTTTGTATTTTATATTGATAATTTCTACTGACATTGATTGATAATTCGTAACAATTTAAATCTCAAACATTAGTTGAAGGAAAACATTTAAATTACAAATTTAGTGATTTCCTCATCTGTCCACTTAGGTTTAAGTTGCTTTAAAGAACTTGGTAAAAAAATATTTGTTTAAAAATAATACTTCAGAAATGTGAATTCAAGCAATTATAAAGTCAGCTTGTAAGATATGAATTATTTTTATTTTGAAAAAAGATGTTATGAGGGGGCTGGGTGTGGAGAGCAGAATAAGAGTCCTATGATGGGCCCCGAAATCATTCGCATGAACGATCGTGTTAACGGCGCATTCAATTACTGGACCCCGTCCTGCTTACGGTTTTGCTTGAATTAATAAGTTCAATTTTATATTAATTTACATTAATTTGAAGATCCTTATCTTAAATTAAATCAAACTTCAAAATAATTGTGAATTAATATATTATTAAAAAAGTTAAGTTAATAGTGCTCATTTAGTGTTGTTTTCGTAATACTTTCTTCGATTAAAGTATATTTATAGTACTCTAACTTTATATAAGATTTTAATTTAATCATTTAATTTTATAAAGTATCTTTTTAGTTCTTTAATCTTAATATGACTACTTTTAAATAATTAATTTTTGTATATCAATTATTGTTATTTTAAAAAATTAAACTTAATATGTCAACATTTAAGAATGTTTTATTAATATTTAAAAATTTAATATAAAAATTTGTTAAAATAAAACTAATGATGTTAAGGTTAAATGGCTAAAAAGATAATTTATAAAATTAAAAAATTAAAATGACACGTCATGTAAAGTTAAAAGATTTAATGTATATTTTAGCTAACTTCATTTTTTTTATAAAGTATATCTTTAAAGATTTTATATTTCAATTTATAAGACATTTTGTTAAATTAAGAGTAATCAATATATTAATCCAGAAAATGAATTTGACAAATTTTAAATCAAATCTCATTAATTGATTCGGTTTATTCCTCATTAAAAGAGTCAATTTTATATAATAAAGAATATGTTTGGAAATATTGGAACATTGTAACCAGGGGCTTATGAAGTATTAGGGGTCCAAATTTTATAAAAACAATCCATAGTTGATTTGAGTTTTTTTAAAAAAATATTTATTATAATTAATTTTTTTAAAATAAACATATTAATTAAAAATTGTTAGATAATTATCTTTTTGTAATTATATAATATCTGTAAAAACATAAAAGCTTTCTTTGGGAACTGTTGCTCAAACTCGACCTAACCCACATTGAGCCTCTCCACCAGTCGATTGGGTGAAGCTAGGAGTTGGCTTCCCTCCGTAAGCCTCCTTTGCCTCTCCACAGAGGTAGAGAAAATTTAGATCATTCAAATATAATTTAAATCGTCTAATATTTTTAATTTTATTTATAACTTGTATTTTTAAAATAAAATATATATATATATATATAAATTGTAAAAAATTTTAATAAATACACTTATCAACTAAAGAGTCTAGATTTAATATAAATAATCTAAATTTAATATTAAAAATTTTAATTAAGTTTATGGTTCTTTTCAAAATATATCTGCACTATTTAAAATATATCTGAAAATTTTATTTTAATTTTTAATATTAAATTTAGACAATTCATATTAAATATAAATTATCAAATTAATAAATATATTTATTAAATTTTTTTAAAATTTTTATATATTTTTTATTTTAAAAATATAAATTATAAAAAATAAAAAAATATTAAATTTAAACGATTTAAATTAAACTCCTATTTCAGTGGAGAGGTAGAGGAAGCTTCCTTCAGTGGAGGGGGAAGCGGACTCAGTGAAGCCAAACGTTGATGGTGCCTTTTCTTCAGTCGTGAATGCTACTGCATGTGAGGGCCTCTTTCGTGATTCCTCGTGGCAATTCACAAATGGATTTACTTTACGTATGAAGCAGGGGGACAGCTTAGATGCTGAAATTTCAGCGTGGGACCGAGGTTTTAGGAGGATCATCCTTGAATCAGATTCCACCGAGGCTCTGGAACTTTTGAGAACAGGAGTCGCCAGGGAACACAAGGGTTGCGACATTATTGAGGCTGTATAAAGTCTCATACTCCAAGATTGGGAAGTGACTTTGTACCACGTGGTTCCAGAATGCAACGAAGCGTCAAACTTTTGTGCTAAATGGGGATTATCCGCCTCACCAGGTTTCCATGCGATTAATAATGTTCCTTATGAGGTGATACAGCTAATGCAGAAGGACAGTAATAGAGCTTTTGGACCTACTTGAAATTATTTTTTTATTGTTATGAGAATTGATGTTTTATAAAATATGTTTTAAGAATAAAATAATAATAAAATAAATTTATTTTTTATTCTCCCTTATTCTATAGAACAATAATCTCAGAATACCTAATAGATGTTTCCGTTTTTTTGTTTTCCAAAATAATATTTTATTTTATTTTTGTTCTCAAAAATATTTTTAAAAATATATTATTAAATAGGTTTTTTATTTTTTTGTTTTGAAGAAAAAAAACTGTTTCCAAAACAAGTTACTAAACAAGCCCTTTGTTTTTGTTGGGTTATAGCTAGCCTTTGTTTTCTTTTGTTTATCAAAAAGAAAAAAAAACCAAGAAGAAACTATGTATCTAATATACTTCATCTGATTTTATTTATAAAGTAGAGAAAAAAAAATTATCTTATTTATAAGGTATGTCATTAACTTTTTATTACAAGTTTTTTTTCTATACCTTCTATCAAACGTTAGCAAGAGAAAATAGGTTATTAAAATATATATATTTAATATTGACAAAGTTAAAAAATTATTAAATTTTTAGAAAAGATTAATGAATTTTAATGTTTTCTTTAATTCTAGTAAAATATGTTAGAAATTGTCTATAAATAAGAACAAAGAGATTGTATTATTGTAGTAAAAAATTATAATATACTTTCTTCATTTAGTATACTATAAAACACTTTCAACTAATTCATACTTTCATGATATAAAGGCAGGACATTAACTATTAAAAAATATAAATTATATTATTAAAATTTTACATAAAAAATTAATTACTATAAAATTTATTGACAACTGAACCAAACTGCTTCAGTTGTTAATGAATTTTATAATAATTAATTTTTTATGTGAAATTTTAATAATATAATTCTCCCAAAATTGTATGCTATTCCAAGGTGGAGGGATTGTGGAGTCATATATCGGGAGGGGGGGTTATTACAGAGTTTAAAATACTTAGAATGTGTTATTCCTAAATCTAATTAAATCAATTTATCATGATGCTTCATACTCTAAACAATCATCATTCAAAAAATCTTACGATCTAATCAAATGAGATCTAGACTGTTACAAACCAAAAATACCCCAAAAATTCACTGAAAATTCGTCCATAAATTAAAAATTATCAAAACTCCCAATCCAATCACATATTCTTGTTCCGAGAGAAATTTTAGGACTACCCATAAAAATTAAATAATGTTCTCAAGCAAGAATCAACCTTCACAAGTCAGATTTCAACACTTACTAGTCCTAATCCACCTCCCATTTTCTGTATTTTGGTTGGTTAAGGTTAGTAGTTGGATAAATAGCTAGGGTTCCACAAATCCCTTGAGATTTCTATCAATTAATCTTGGTTTAAACATTATGGATAAGCTAAATATAGACCCTTTAGAGTGTACAACTGATTTATCTCTTTGATTTGAGACTTATGGATGGATTAGAGTAAACCTTAGGTCTAAATTGTTGATCATAATGATGAATTTGTTCAATAAACAGTTATCTGGACCGATGAATGTTGAGGAAGCGGTATAGACATGTTAGAGTGAATCTTTATATTTTTGGAGTATTGTTAAGAGGTGCAATTAGGAACCTAAAGGGGTAATGGGGCTAGACAATTGATTTCTTGGGAAAGATTCAGTGATCTAGATCTAGCAGAAATACCTTGGGATGTACTTGGTATTTATGAGGATTTGTATGATTTTGCATGTTATCTCAAAAGTTACCACTCTCCAGTGAAAGAGCTTGAACGGGTAATGTTTGTTGTTGTTTTGCTTGGCGAGAGGTTATCACATTTAATGTACCTAGCATGGCATGTTTGATTTCATTTGAGTTATTTCCAAATAAATATTTACGTTGCATATTAAATTTTATTGTAACCTTAATGGTTGTAAGACGATTTGGTGAAGTGTGATGATGGTTATGATGTTCATGCAGGTTAATTGAGCTTGGGCATAAAGAAAGTATATGGTGATGGCCTATGTAGTGGTGAATTATGTGTATGTTGATTTGTATATGAGTTAAAGTAAGAATCTCACCGATGGATGATTGGATGATTTGTTGTCATGAAAAATGATAATAAAATTCTTTTGAATTATATAAATGATAATTTAATCCCTTAAAATATCATAATATTAATAAAGTCTCTAGGGATCTCTTTATCAATAACTTTTTTAGAGAAAAGATTATTTTACCTTTATTGACAAATTATGATTTATTATTCAATTCTTGTGATTTATTAAAAAAAAGTTGTAATTCTTTAAACAAAAGCTGTGAATAAAGTTTGTTATTTTAAAAACTTATTTTTTAATAATAGAAATTACACTTGACAAATTGTAATTTTTTATTCAACTTTTACAATTTATAAAATAAAAGTTGTGATTCTTTAAATAAAAGTTATGATTGAAGTTTATTTTTCAATAACAGAAATTACATTTGACAAATTATGATTTCTTATTTAACTTTTATGATTTATAGAATAAAAATTATGATTAGGTTTTGTTATTTTTAGTAAGAATAAAATAGTCTTGTTTCTAAAATAGTTATTAGCAAAGAGGTTCCTAGAGACTTCATTGATATTATAGCATTTTGAGGAACTAAATTATTATTTATATAATTTAAAAAGATTTTATTGCCATTTTTCCTTGCTATTATCTATAACACTTTAGATGAATTCTAGCATGTGGAGAAATTATTTAATGTGGATTACAATTGGTACGCCTACTGTGGAAAAATTATTATATTTGATGTTATTGTTGTTGGTTGATGATATTGGGAATGATTGGAGAATGATAATAGTGAGGAATTGGTGATGAGCTTGTTGAATAGTTTATTTTGACGATAATCAAACTTGAGAAAAGTTGTGTTTGCAAATTATAAAATCAATTATGAAAAACCCAATTCAAGAGAGCAAAGGAAAAAGAATAAGAAAAGACTTAATGTCATAAGCTTTATTTTATATTTCTCTTAGTTATTAATATTGAAAACCTATTTAAACAAGAGAGTTTGCATTTGCATATCATAATAAAACATTTTTTAGAGATAAGTCTTAGCCCCACACACACAGTTATAGTTTTAAACTTAAAAAATATCTATGTGCATTGCATACTACAATTTCACCTAAGTGAGTTATGATACCTAATAGACAACGAATTCAAATAACTCGTTTAAAAGTTACAATATTTTAACATATCCATTTAAAAGATATCTTATATTTGTCTTCAAGTTAGCATTGGATAATCTTTTTGTAGTTTTTTTTCCCTGATTCTTGCCCATCGTAGGACATGTTGAATGGCATGATAAGAAGGACCGGTAAATAAAAAAATGAGACATTTAAACACATGAAAACTTTGATAACATATGCTTAAAATCAATTTTATAATCTTTGGATTAAACAGGCTTACCCATGGATTATACGAGCTAGCCTTTTTTTTTTTTTACCTTCTTTAAATTCTTTTTTTGTTTTTATAACTCTTTCTTTAAATTCTTTACTGTCTGTGCATGTGAGATACAAGGTAAATTCATGGAAACAAATATTGTACATTCTTTTTTTAATTAGAAAACAGATGCTCCATTTGGGGCAAAATCAAGAGGACTGTTTTTTTATTTGTGTATTGAATTTAAAATTTCAAGTGGCAGAAAAATTTGACCTTCAATAAATAAAAATTCATAAATTATATAAAGAAAGTTATAAAATTAAATTAAATTTTAATGGTTTCTATAAAAATAAACAAAAAAAATATTATATAATACTAATTTTCTGGGACTCTGAATTCATGTCTTACATTGAGCTTAAAAAATGGAGGATAATGTTTATACAAATAGTGCAGCTTTTTTTTCAAGTAAAATTAGAAATATCTTCGGCCGATAATAAAGATTAATATCTGTTGGGGCTGGGTACAATGATGTTGATTTATATTTTATATTGATGATCACTATTGACATTCATTGATAATTTGTAACAATTTAAATCTCATATACTAAGGGTAAATTACAAATTTATGATTTCCTCATCTGTCCTCTTAGGTTCAAGTTGCTTTAAAGAATTTGGTAAAAAAAATATTTGTTTAAAAATAATACTTCTCAAATGTGAATTTAAGAAATTGTAAAGTCAGTTTGTAAGATATGAATTATTTTTATAAAAAATATAACTTTAAATTCTTGCATTTTGCTTAAATTTTGTTATAAGTTATTGTATTTTTGTTTTTTGGTTGTTTCAAGTTTTTTATATTTTTTTTAAGTATTTTAGATTCCTATAAAATCTTTTCATTTTATAGAGATTTAAAACATTAAGAAAAATATAAAAATTTAAAATTTTAAAAAAATTATAAAAATTTATAATAAAATTTGAACAAGGTGTAAAGATTAAAAATTGTATATCTTTTTATTTTTATTTTGAAAAACATGTTATAATGGAGCTGGTGTGGCGAGCACAATAAGAGTCCAATGATGGGCCCATAAATAATTCGTAGGAACGACTGTACAAACGGCGCATTCAATTACTGGACCCCATCCTGCTTAGGGTTTTACTTGAATTAGTATGTTCAATTTTATATTAATTTGAAGATCTTTATCTCAAATTACATCAAACTTGAAAATAATTTTGAATTAATATATTATACAAAAAAATTTAAGTTAATATTTCTCATTTAGTGTTGCTTTCGTAATACTTTCTTCATTTTTTTTTATAAAGGATATCTTTAAAGATTTTATATTTCAATTTATAAGACATTTTGTTAAAGTTAAGAGTAAATAATATATTAATCCTGAAAATGAAGTTGACAAATTTTAAATTAAATCTCATTAATTAATTTGGTTTATTCCTCATTAAAAAGTCAATTTTATGTAATAAAGAATATGTTTGGAAAGATTGGAACGTTGTAAGCACGGGCTTATGAAGTATTAGGGGGCCAAATTTTTAAAAAATAATACATAGTTGACTTGATTTAAAAAATATTTATCATAATTAATATTTTTAAATAAATATATTATTTAAAAATTGTTAGCTAATACTCTTGAAATAGAAACTATACAAATAGAAACTATGTACATAAGGCAGAGATAAAAGAATTTTTTTTATCTTATTTATAAGGCTTGTTATTAACTTTTTATTATAAGTTTTTCTCTTTACCTTCTATCAAATGTTAGTAAGATAAAATAAGTTATTAAAATATATATATATATATTTAATATAGACAAAGTTAGAAAATTATTAAATTTTTAGAGAAGGTTAATGAGTTTAAAAATTTTCTTTAATTCTAGTAAAACATGTTAGAAATTAGAGGAAATATATTTTTGTAGTAAAAAAAATATAACACACTCTCCTCGTTTAGTATGCTATAAGACACTTTTAATTAATTCATACTTTCAAGATATAAAGGCAGGACATTAACTAACTTATTAATATAAATTTGTTAAAAATATCGTATAATCCTAAATAAGAGAATATTATTCTTATAAAAGAATTATAAAGATCTACTAGAGTTTGATATAACTACTCAAATATATAATGAAAATTTGTATGCTGTCCTACGTGGAGGGATTGTGGAGTCATATGCAGTGTGATGTGTGTGTATAGAGTTGAAAATACTTTGGATGTGCTTAGTTGTTGGATATAAATAGAATGAAATGAAATAAGTTATGAAGTGATAAAAAGTTGAGAATGAGGATGGAGAATATTATTCATGTCAATCATCGTTCTTGTTTCTCTATCAATTTAAGATCTCTTTTTTCTATTATTCGTATACTTCTATTAATTATGAGTTTATTTTAGTTCATTTTTATCAATACATTCTATTTAATTTCTCTCCTTCCACTAAATGTCAATTTTATCGAATCAACTTACCCCTCCTCCGTGCTTGCCCCAGCTGGAGTAAATCTGAATTGTATATATTTAATTTGGACAGTCAGGTTTAATGTATTAATTTTTCTTTTTGTCTATATTTGTTTAAATTAAAATTTTATAAAAATTATAAAAAATAATAAATATTCTCACATAATTTAATATGTATAATCCAAATTTAAAATTAAAAATTTTTATAAATTTACTATCTAGATCTATTCTTAATAGTTCAAAATTACTATAAATTTTTTTTATTGAAGTTGGATAATTCATATTAAATTTAAAATGTCCAATTCAAAGAGCAGGTTTGATAAAAAAAATTTATAAATTTAATAAAGCTTTTATTTTAATAAATATAAAAAAAAATGATACAAGGGAGGCTTTTTGAAAGAGAGAAGCCGAGTCCCAATGTTACAACTGTAAAAACAAAAGTATTTTCTCCAAAATCAAGCGGACATTCTTGTTCTCATCCTAGTTCCTATGCCATTTATAAATCACAACTAATAACAATTTATCATTTTAGAAGCCAATTCATTAACATCCTGCTTTCATAGTGATTCTTTTTTTTTTTTCAATATAACATCTAGTATCCAACCCACTAACTTGGAGATCAAACTAATTCAGATTGATATAAGGTTAGCCCATTTCTAGAGGAAACCTATACTACACCCCTCATGGGAAGATTTATCATGCTGGCTGCATTCTCAAAGTTTTAAATTCAAGATTTTTGGTTAAACAAGGATGACCTCATACCAATCGTTTGGTGGTTCACAGTGATCATTTCAATTGTGAATTTAGTTCCAAATGCAATTCAATTATGAGACATTATGATTAACGAACAGCCAAGAAGCAATCTTCTCTATATTAGGGTTTCTCCTTACTATAACTTCTGCAATTTATTGCCAACTCACTTAACAGAAACATCAAGAAAATACACTCAAACTCGTGTGATTTTGTTAGAAGCTAACAAATCAAAAACCAAACCTTATTACACAGCTGCTAACAAACTGATAATCCTGCAAGATGAAATCTTTGATATACAGAAATGCTAGTATCTTACCAAAATTATAGTGTCATTTTACACTATTCTCATTCATCTCTTGATTCTTCTCATCTTGTTTCTTCACTGTTTTGATCTGTGAGTACGATCCTTCTGGGTTTCTTCCAACGACCCTGCAACTTCACGGCTTTGCCCTAATTGCTGCTGGTAAAACTGGGCCATGGCTTCCGATGATAAAACCCTAAAATTACCATCCTGTGACAGACCCAGTTCTAAACCTGGAGCTTGATGCTCTGGTGCTTCCATGAAACCTGATGTGTTCATTCGACCAAAGTCAAAACCAGAACATGAACTCAAATAACCACAGTTTTGTACAATCCCTGGACTGATTCCAGTTATAGTTTGCCAAACTCCATGGATGACTGGTTGTTGTGTTCTTCCCAAATTCCCATTCACCTTCGTCCAGCTTGGCCCTAAAGATTCAACCTTTGCTTGTAAACCACTTGAAACAGAGCTTCTCTGTTCAGAAACAGAGGGCCCTACTTCTGATAGATCCGATGCCGGGATTGTGCCACTACCGGTGGCGGCGACGATGGACGGTTCTGCTTGTTGAAGAAGCCACTGAATGGTCTCGCCGTCGGACTTGTGACCCAGTTCTCTTGTTAACTGAAAAACCCTAGCCGCGCACAGAGCTGGCATCCTTATTCTTCTGCCTCTGCCATTAACCTTCTTGTGACGGTCCTTTCTGGGAACTTTCTTTGGTGTTTCCTCTAACTGTTTCTGATCATCGTCTTGGTTCGCAATCATAATCTGGAAATCTTTGATTTCTACTGCTTTGGGATCTGTCATTTTTTTTTTTCCTTCTGTGATTTGTTTGTTTGTTTGTTCGTTTGAAGATGAAGATGATGACAGTGGTGGTATAATGATGGAGGCTCCTTCATCCTTTGATTGAAGTAGGTGGGGATGTGCTCAAAACACCTGGACAAGTCGGAATGACTTTTTTATTTTTTTATTTTTATTTTCTTTGACCCACTGATTTATGCTAATGGAATAGCTTCACGTGCCAAACAATTCAATTACAATACACGATTTGATTCTGCTGTGTTGCGCCGTGCTCTCCTGTCAAATGAGGAAAAAGGAGAAGACAACATTTTTAGTACAACCATGCTAAGGGTTCAGACTTAGAGATAATCTCGGACATTATGTACAAGCGAGTGTACCAATAATGTTTAATCAAACTAAATTACTACAATCTTAAGGCAGATTTTTTTAGAATTATAGGACTTATTCAAAAATATTTTTGTTTTATTTCTATAAGAACTTATATTTTGTAAAACATATTTTAAGAAAAAAATAATAAAAATATATATTTTTTTTCATTTTTCCTTATTCTCTCAAGTAATAGTCTCATAACATCCAAAATATATTTCATTTTTCTTTTTTCCATAGCAATATTTGGTTTTTTATTTTTTTAAAACATGTTTTGAAAACACATTATCAAACAATTTTTTTATTTTTTATTTTTTGTCAAGAAAAATAGAAATTTTTTTTCATAATAAATTGCTAGTGTAGATTCCATTTGCAAAAATAGCAATCTAATCAATGCATGAATTCATATCCTTCGTTAAGAGGTTTATAATATCACGTACAATGTTGAAAGTCAGATAGCTTTTGTCATGAATATTTATGATTTCAAGGATAACCTTCAAGAAGTTAGAGCAAAGCTTAATGTTCACTTGTTCATGTTATTGTAACTTCCTTTTAGTTTAGCGAAATTATATGTGAAATTTTAATATTTATATATCAAACTTCTGCATATATATGTTGAGAACTTTGTGAATAATTAATTGTTAGAAAATTTAATCAATGTTTATAATTTTTACTCAATATAACTCTAATTTTTAAACTTTAATTCAATATAACTCAATTGATATAGTTTTAATTATTTAAAATATTATCCTTTATATTTTTAAAAATAAAATTATAAAGATTAAAATTATTTTTTAAAATGTAGAGACTACTGTATCAAATTACTGAAATTATAATAACTGAATTGTGTTGAGTTAAAATTCAAAAACTGTATTTAATTTGAGGTAAAATTATAAATATTAAATTATATTGAGTTAAAAATAAATTATAATTGAAACAAAATTATAAAAAAAATTCTTTATATAGCATACATCCCTCTGTTCAAAAATATAAAATATTTTTTGAAGAGTTAAATGTTTAAAAATATAAAAAAAATTTAATCTTTTAAAATATAATTATTACTTTTTTAAAAAAATTTTTTTATTGATGATGATTTTATATTTATTATAAAATATTTAATAAAAATAAATATAAAAAATAAAATTAATTTAAAAATAAATAATTATATTATTAAAAATTAAAATTAAATTAAAAATATTTTATATTTTTAAATAGATGGAGTACTTGTAATTTTTATGATAAAGTTTCATTGGAGGACTTTTTATTCATTTGTATTCAAAATAAAAATAGAAAGGGTATTTTTTTTTTTTTTTCTTTTACGGCTCTCAGGAAATGATGAGGAACCAATCGGTAACAGTTGTGGTCATGATAACACTATCATAAGGGGTCCCACTGGGAAGATCCTTGGGGCCCACGAAAATATTCGCTTTGGATGTGAATCCAAACTTGATGAACAAAAATGACAGTCTTCTATGACCGAGGCAGCAGGTGTTTTTGCTTTAGTAGGTTTTGAAATTTGACAAAGAAACAGACCCTAATTAAGCCCTTTTGTCGGACCCTAATAGCCTAAATCCCTCTATCTATTGGCCTAAATCAAGACAATGCGATTGCAAGCTCATTTCTTTCTACAAAACTTTGACCTGCATCTACATTGTGTTGGTCCGTACATAAAAAATTTAAAGGTAAAATTATCCCTAACAACCTCGCCATAAATTTATTTGTTAAAAAAGGCTTGGATTATATTCCAAAATTGGATCCTTCACTGGCGTAAAACTGTTGAGAGCTAAGTAACATAAATGTCCTTATTATAAACAAAAAAGAAGCAAAAATAGAGTAAGATCCTCTGTTGTCAATATTTTATATAAGATCCTTAGTTATTAATATGTTGCACATACACTACTACAAACAAATAAATTTACATCAGTTAAAATAACTTATCTACACTAATTATTTAACTAGTGTAGTTATTAGACAATCTACATCGATTATAAATTTGGTATAGATAACCTAAATTATGTACTTCCTCCAATCCCATTTATAAGTCACATTTTAAAAAGTATATTTCGTCCCATTTATAAGTCACAGTATAACTTTTTAAGTAATATTTAAAATGTATTTTCAAAATTACTTTTCATGAGAGAGAAAAAGAAACATAACATTACTTTTTGGATTTTTTATATAGGGACATATTTGAAATTTTATACATTTTTATTTCTTATACTTTTTTTTTTGCATTGGTATTGATAAAATTGATAAAAATGATTTATAAAAAGAACCGGATGAGTATATTAATTTTTTTAAAAGATACAATATCCACATCAATTTTGAGAATAACCAGTGTAGACATCTAAGTCATCTACACAGGTTATGGGCATAACTGGTGTAGATGACTTAGATATCAACATCGGTTATTCCCAAAACCAGTGTAGATGACAAAATATCTACACTAGTTCTAGGAATAATTGGTGTAGATATGTTGTTATCTACATCGATTATGCCCATAATCAGTGTAGATGACTTAGATATTTATACCAATTATTACCAAAATTGGCATACACAGTTCATTTTTTTTAAAAGAACTCTCATGTTTTTATTTACCCCAACCATAATAGGTTGCAATTTAAATCCTACATTACTCAAACATCCAATAACCAAACAACCAGACAACAACCAGCAATACAATCATATATTATTCCAATCAAATGAATTTGAAATTATGTACAATTTCAAACATATAAAATATAAATTGTCAACTAAGTAATCCTACATACAACTATATATATCCATGTTTCACATCTCACTCTTCCAAAGGATGATTATTATGAATATTCAATATGAAGAGTCTCCAATGTTGCTTAATTTAATGGATCTTTGAATTTGAAAATGGTGATAGATCATTAAACATATGAAAAAATTAGGGATAAGGGAATTAAATTAGCAATTTGAAAAAAAATAACACCTAAAACTAGGTTTACCTCCTCAATGAACTCAGTCAAGCCAGCAATGATATTGTATGTATGTCTCAACACATAAAAACTACATAAGTTAGTAAGGGGTTGCTAATGGCTTTGTGGAATAACACAACATTGTCATAATTATATTGAAAGAAAGCTTTATCATTAAAATGACATAGAATAAAAACATGCACAACTTGTTACCTTTGGTGTCATCCATGTAGGATCATTGACATCACGTTGGGCCTTGCCTAACTTAATTTATTGGCCAATTCTCATAGCCCTATCATCAACATGACATAGTAACTTAGTGACTAAAAAAATGTATTATAAGACTCCTTAAGTAAGCTTACTGCTCACAAGATTTCTTCATTGTCGAATTGAGTTTACGATACAGAGAACATAAAAAGATTATAAAATTGCTCTTTATCAAAAACACTATCAATTACGAGTGTATACTGCAAAATAATAAAGTGACTTAAGCAAATATTCGATACCATTGTGAACAAATTCAGACATATTTACTTACAGATTGAGAAATATGAAAAAGTAACACTCCTTTTCTGCCTTCACTGGGCCTCTAGTTCATATATGCCTCCTTTACCTCTTTGGTGGTCTCTTTATCATTAGTGTAACACAGAAAAAGAAATTCATATTGTTTATCTTTGCCCAAGGAAATTAATAATTGATGCAAAATCCTATGAAAGCTTGGGATTGTATCAATCATGCATCACTGCGCATATTATTGTGTGCTTGGGGTTGCTTAAAATCCTCTTTACCCACATCACAAATCATGTCTTCTAATCAATCAAGCATATCATCATCATCATCAACAACAACAACATCAACATCAACATCAACTTCCCGTGACAGAGATGCACTCGGTATTAGAATGTTCAGTCTTTCACCATGCCATATCCATACTCTATAACTGTTGGATGGGAGGCACAGCAAAAAATTAAAATTTTAAAGTCCCTATCTTGATATGGATCGAATGAACACGTTTAAGTTAAGGTAGATAGTAGAGTTATCTTTTAATTCTTCAAACTTAGCTCGTGTTCTCTTTAAAAGTTTGGATCTGAGAAGATGACAATATAGATATACTCCCTCTATTGGTATCCACATGAATAACTCTCTAACTCGAACAGTATGCTAGCACTCCCAACATTCGTTCTTCTTAAACGTTAGTTTTTCTTTTTATAGGGTGTTTTTTAGTTCCCAAGTGTTTTTGCCATCAAAACTTTTCTAACTGTCTCTTACTTTATAAAGGACGTTTCTATTTATATATAGTATATGGATAAGAGTTTTTATCTTTTACTTAAAAGCCCATAAAAATTTAATTAAATTTATCTTATAAATTTAATTTATGATATTATATCTAATTTAAATTTATCTTATAAATTTAAATTATAAAACTGACATGATATTCTCTCATATCATGTTCGTTATTAAATTTAATTTATTATATAAAATTAAATTTAAAATTAACACAATATAATATGATATAATATGATATATATCACATGTACATATTATATTATATATATATACACACACACACACGAATATATAAATACATACATACATACATACATACATATATATATATATCAAAAATATTATATATATATATATATATATATTTAATTTTATATATCACATACATACATACATATATATATATTAGATACCCATACACACATGAATTATATATATATATATAATATATATATATAATTCATTCACCCTATATTACATTCATTGAATCTAGACATATTCCAGATTCAACAAACTTAGACATATAACTCGAGCTGGGCTATTCTTGTATGTGACCTTGTAGGCCCATATGAAGTTGAAAGTAGGCTAATTATGCTATTAACCCACAAGTCACAAGTGGCTTCTAGCAAGACATTGCAACTACCCAATTTACATGGGAATCGATGATCTGCTATAACCTATCATGCAACCATATTACATTCCTTTTATCACGCGATATTTTGATCAAGTGTGAGACATGAAATTATCATTCTTCTTTACTTGATCATTACTTTCTCGATCTCTGAGTGAACTGACTGTAGCAATAAAAAAATACTTTTCATTGCAATATGGCCGTATATTTTTTTTAGTCTTACTCATTAAGGAGCCCAGTAATATATCTCACTTAATGTGAGGGACAAATTCTATCTTGACCATTCATATTTCTCTATATAAATATCACTAAACTTAATCCTAGCTTTTATGATCACCCAATCATAGGTTACTTTTGACTAGGTCAAAGTTCAGTGGTCATTGTGTTGGAATCTATAATGATCTCAAGTTAAAGAGTTTAGTGATATAGTTACATATGAAAAAAGCTTATGACTTATACCATGCAACTTTCTCAAAGTGAGTCGGTCCAGCAACTTATACTCTTTCATGTGCTTATGACTTTGATTTATATCTCTATAATTAATCAAAGTCATACTAGTCTTGTTTCATCTATGATCCCTCACAGATGACCAACCAGGGACATTTAAGACAATTACTATAATTTATCCAAGAATACAGTTATCATATTGAACATGCAATTATATGATAATAAAAGAGAAATTCATTAAATAACAAAGTGCATAGTATAATGATTGGCATTAAGGCATAATTTTCAACAATAACTTTTAGGAAACGCCTTACAAATTAAGTTTTCACATATCTTATCTACACTTAGCCGCCTCTCATTCAAACAGTCCTTATAAGGACAATAAAACCTCTTACTACCATCTTCCACATTGCTTCAAGCAAATTTTAGAAGGCTCATTTGTTTGGCATCTATCCAATTAGGATCCATGTTTAATTGTCTTTCTAAAAAACAATAGAATTCATAGATTATTACTAAATCTATCAAGATAAGGCCAAACAATGAGTTATATATTAAAAAAATAAGAAATAAGTATGCTAACACAATAATTTTTATTTTTTAGAATATTTGTTAGAGTTGGCTTCCCTTCTATTTGACAACTAGGAGGGATGTCAACTCTATATTTTTTGGCCCTTTCCATATAGAAGAAATGGCAAAACAATAAGTTTTGAAAAATTTGACAGAGTTTTCCCTAAAAGTTAGCTTTTCAATAAATTTGTAATTGAAAATACAAGGAGAAAATAAATTTTTTTAAAGCAAAATAAAGTTGCATGCAATGCCTAAAGGCCTCAGGCATCTACCAACACTCCACTAGCATATAGAAAATAAATTAGTAATGCAATCGCAATAATTTAATTTATAGGAAATAATAGTATACAATAATAGAATACACAAACTCATAGTAAAGTGACATAATTAAATGATAAAATACTCTGTAGTGCATATACAACTCCTTTGTATGTTAAAAACTTCATGACCATAAAACTAAAAAAATGTAAAAGAAAAAAAGTTATAAAATGAAGAATCAGATTATTAACATAAAATGACTTGTGTAGATAAAATCAATGACTTGTACTGGCTTAGATGAGTTTGATACAATCAGATTTAGTTCTCACCTCATGATTTCTTTAAGTTGTTAACAATTAGTTACTCAATATGAAAAATGAATATTTATTATAATTAGGGAAATGACAAGCTAATACGATTTGTAGTGCTTCACACTAAATGTGTTGCCAAAGTCAGTCTATATTTCAACATTAATAAATTGGTTTCTCTCTATAATGCCAATGATTTCAATATAATTCATCACACTACAATTCAGACCTCTATGCAGGAAAGAATTCAATTAAATTGAAAGTAAGGGTGAATGTAGAACCATGAAAGACTAACAGTTTGTTCTGAAATTTTACTATCTAGGACAATCCAAATAACAATCATACTTAATGCTTCAAGTGTTAATCCAACATTCATACTCTTTGCAATACTTAATACTTCATACTATCTAGGATAATCCAAACAACAATCATACTTAATAATTGCCAAATTAATAGAAACTAAACAAAAAATAGCTACAAGGAAGCGATAGAACCCTTAAAGAAAACACAACATACCAGAAAAATATACTTAGAATTAAGGGAATAAAATGGAAACTACTTCTAAGTGGTCTAGTAGATTTAGAAGCGAGCTTCGAATGACCTGAAGGTGGCAGACCTGAGTAATGAGAGCCACGACTCAAGCAAATAGGGAAGAAATTGAGCACTGAGCAAGGCAAAGAAGGCTAATGACTAAGCAAGTTATAGTTAGGGCACGGGTGCAACCTAAGGGATAGGGTCATGGACTCTTAACTAGCTTGTGCAAGTGAGAGAAGGCAAGTCTGAAAACAAGGAAACAAAGAGAGTACGAGTGTGAGAGAAGGTGAGGACGAATCAGAGAAGCAAAGAGACTGATGGTAGAGGCGGCATAAGGAAGTGACAGATTAAAAGAAATATCTACACTGGTTATTATATCTGATAAGTGTAGATATGTTAAAATAAAAAACTATAAAATATATTTACACCGGTTATTAGGAATACTCGGTATGGATGTCTAAAAATTAAAAATTAGAAAAATAATAATACATATCTATATTGATTATAATGTATAGTCGGTATAGATATGTTAAAATAAATTATAAAATATATCTATACTAGTTATACTGCATAACCAACGTAGACACGTCAAAAAAATTCAAAAAAAAAATCATATATACACCAAATATGGTTTCTAAATCGTGTAGATATATTAAAATAAATTTTTTAAATTAAAAATATATCTGCACTGATTATTTTAATAATTGGTGTAGATATTAACGCAACCACATTTTTATACAAAAATGCCACTACATCCTATTTTTACATCGTATGCATAATAACCGGTGTAGATATGGGGATTTAATTATACTATTTTATACTAGTGATAGTCCTTCACTATCAATATGCCACAAGATCATTTGCTATCAATAATTTCATGTCAATGCTCAATACAAAATCCTTCAGTGTCAATATGTCAAACGAGGTCCTTAGGTGACAATTTATTGAGTTTTAAATACGTTTGAAGCATATATAATGTTTCTTTTATATATTCGAATATCACTGCTGCATATTTGAATAAATGGAAGAAAAATTACATTTTTTTTAAAGGTGGTCACATATCGTGAAAGAAGAATTGCGTATGTGATGTTTCTTCCATATATTCAAATATCACATTTGTATATTCGAATAAATTGAAGAAAAATTGTATTTCCCTTAAAAAGTGGTTGCATATCATGAAAAAAGAGTTGCATATGTCATGTTTCTTTTATATATTCAAATATTGCTTTTGATATTCGAATAAATGGAAAAAATTGCATTTCCTTAAAAGATGGTTGCATATCATAAAAGAAGAGTCTCATATGTAATGTTTTTTCCATATATTCAAATATCACTTTTGTTTATTTGAATGAATGAAAGAAAAATAGTATTTCCTTAAAAGGTGGTTGCATATCATAAAAAAGGAGTCCCATATGGTTGAAGAAACTTGCATATGGTCCTAAAACATAACATTAAGTGTAAAATTTTTAGAATATGCAAAATGGTTATTCGAATAAATGAAAGAAAAATTGCATTTTCTTGAAGGGAAGTTGCATATTGTAACATCCCAATTTAAATTTTAATAGTTAATTTAGGTTAATAGAAATTTTAAAAAAAAATAATAATTAGAGGTAAGAAAATTAGTAGAAAATGATTATTAAATCTAATTTAGGATATAATTCTAAATTAAAAAAAATATTTAAAAAAAATAAAAAAATAAAAAAAATTTATTAAAAAAAATTATTAAATTATTATTATAATAAAAAAAGGGGAAAAGGTATGCCAAAAAAAAAAGGAAGAAGAAGAGAAAACGAATTTGCTTTCGGCGCTGCATGAATAGTAAATATAAAATAATAATAAAAAAAAGGGGGAGAGAGAAGAAGAAATAATAAAAAAAATGTGTGGGACCCACTGAATTTTTATAAAAACTCACCTTCCTTCATTTCCTCATTCATTCCTGCGCGCGAGCTGAGGCGGAGAGAACGCGAGTCACCGGTGCGAAATATCTAAATTTTTAAGGTAAGAGTTTTTAATAGGATATTTAGGGTGTGATTTTAAGCTTTTCAAGACTAAGTAAGTGTTCTAAAAATTTTTCTTAATCATCTTTCTTCTTTGGTTTCTGATTTTGTAGTAGTAGAAAATTTAAGATCTGGAAGAGGGATGAATTTATGTTGAATAAATATGGTTTTTGAGGTTGTTAGTAGTATAATAAATATTCTAGAGTATAAATTTATTGATGATCTTTGAATTTATGGCTTATGGATCAAATTCTAAACTAGATCTGAAAATATATGTTGATTTATTGAGGTTTAGATGATTATTTGGGATGAGAAATGAATTATTATGGCTATAGGATTATGATTCTAAGCTAGAGACTCAATTTTTAATTTTTGAGTATTTTAGGTGCGAATTTATAAAATAAAAAGAAAATTTTGATAATAGAAATTAGTTTAGAAGTTGATTTTTAGATTATTAATGTTTATTGATAATTAAAAGAGGAGTTAAAAATTATACTTAATAGTATTAACTATAGATTTGTATTAAGATTGAGATTAGGAATTATGTTATATTTTTAATTCTATTATTAGAATTATTTTATTAGTTTCAAAAATTAAAACTAATATTTATAAATAATATGTTATTTGTAGATTGTATTACTGGTGAAGATTGTGGTGAGAGAGAAATTTTAAGGAATAATTTATTGAAAAAGCCACAAGGTAACCATGCTTTTAATTTATGATTAGTGTTACTTCATGTTAATTGGGTGATTATTGAGAAAATTATAAATTTTGCAATATTATATAATTGTGCAATATTATTATAAATTTATTTGATTATTGTGGGAGGTGTTGGGAGACTTGCTATTGTTGTTGTATTTATGTGCCACGTGGTATGCCCCTATTGGAGCTCAATAGGTGGTTTGTAAGGGCTCGGGCTAATCTACCTTTGGCCGGGTAATTTAGTATCGAGTGAGGGCTACGGCTCGAGGTTAATGGAGGGATATAAGGATGGTTGTTTGTGTGTATTGTAATATTTCATATATTTGTTGGAATTATATTATTTTTAATTCTCACTTAGTAAGCATACACTTAACTGTTTGTATACACTATCATAAATTGGCTTTGGTTACTGGGACTTTTGAGTCTCATTATGTGGTTAACAATTTTCAGGAGAAGAGCCACGAGTGACACGTGGAGGAGTCCCAGAGGCTTAGTGGTATAGATCCACTGTCTCTTTTGGGTATTTAATTTATGATTTATAATGTGTTATATTGCCAATATTAGGGCTTTTTTTGTTTATTGTCAATTATATGAATATATAAATGTAATCATGCCTTTCAAACTATTTCTATTTTTGGTACAATTTGGATGACTGTAATTTTAATATTTGGTTTACTTTGGATTGGTTAAAATGGCATGATTATAAGGCCAAATAACTGGCTTGTGTTGAAAATTGACTAAATTGCTTATTTTACTTGTTGGGAGTATAAGGATGGACAAATGTGATTTAGTTTACTTGTTGGGAGTATAAGGATGGACAAATGTGATTTAGCCTAATGGCATGTGGGAGGTAAAAATTTATCTGAAATGTTATAGTGTGTGAGTTGAAACCAATTATAAAATATTTTATATCGAAATTATTGATATAAAAATGTGTTGGGTGGCTGTAACCCAACTATGGTTGAGTTAAATTATTTAAAAAAAAAATTTTGGTGTGTTACAAATTTTGGTATCAGAGCTATATGTTTCCAATTCTTATAAATTATGAAATTGTTATACATTAACCTAGTTTATTGGCAATATACATTATTAAATCATAATGCTTCTCCATTATTTTTCTTATCTTGAGATTAGTGTTAACTTAATTATGTGACTTCCATCCTTTAGGAGGGGAGAGATGGTGTCCAAAACTAGGAGAGGTGGTGAAATTGCCGGTGATTCTATAGAGCCAATAGGAAATGACATACCTTCACTGCCACAACCAGAGCCCACACAGCAACAAATCGGGCAGGGCGAGCCTATACAGTCACAACTAAGGCAGGATGAGCCAACTATGAGGCAAATGATGGATTTACTATATAATCTTAGTGACCGCATGAAGAGACAAGAAGAAGAGTTGGCCGCTTTAAAACAATATAAGGAGAATTCCAACCGAGAGGGAAATGGCCAACAAGAAGGAAGCCATACCAAAGTATTAAATGCGAGCCAATTTGCTGATGAAGGCTCACCTTCCTATTCTCACCATGAGACTAGTCCGAAGAATGTGAGTCTCCACTCTGAGCAACAGACATCCATGATCACAAAGATCTGGAGTACTTTTCGTAAGTTTAATCCTCTACTTTCGATGGAAATCTTAAGCCGGCGGTAGTTGAAGAATGGATAGATCAATTGGAGAGTATTTTTCGTATGGTTGTGTGTACTTCTAATCAAAAGGTGCAGCTGGCAATATTCTTACTACAGAAGAGTGCTAAGAAATGGTGGGAAACATCAGGACCGAAGGATGATTCCTCTCTTACTTGGGAAGATTTTAAAGCCATATTGTTCGAGAATTATTTTCCTACTGCACTGAGAGCAGAAAAGGAGGCTGAGTTTCATGCATTTCGTCAGGGTGATCTAGATGAGGATGAATTTATTGAACAATTCTCAGAATTATCTAAATACTCTACTTACCTCCAGAAACATGAAGATACAGAGTGGATGGCTGAACGATTACTAGAGAAGGCGAGGCCTGATCTAAGGGAACAGTTAGCCCCTTTTGAGATCAAGACCTTCAGTGAGATGTGCAATAAGCTTCGAATAGTTTCTCGGAGGAAGAGAGAGGCTAGATTAGAAGCTGATAGAGAGAGGAGGAAAGAACCTCATGGGAAACCCCCTATCCACACCAGACCCATTGGTAGAGTAGAGAAGAGGAGCAGTCAAATCTTTGGAGGCTTTAGAAATCAGAAGAAGAAGGGCTACTACCATAAGGGCCAAAGCTACAGAGGGAATCAGAGTGGGGGTCAAGGGTCTTACAGGAGCCCAGCTACCTTTAATCCTACTCCTGGTGCTGCTAGTAATCAAGCATGCAGTAAGTGTGGGAAGTTTCATTCTGGTGATTGTTGGGTTTGTTACATCTGTCAGAAGCCTGGTCATATTGCTCGATTCTGCTATCAACTAAAATAGGGGTAATGATCAGAGACCTATAGTACCAGCACGAGTGTATGCCCTCTCTGGGCCAGAGGCTGCTAACAACCCTAATGCTATCAGAGGTATAATCCGAATCCTTGATAATGATGTTTGTGCTTTGTTTGATTCGGGTGCTACACACTCTTTTGTGTCTGATGAATGTGTGAAAAGATGTAAATTGCCTGTGTGTACCTTACCTTTTGATGTGAAGATTTCTACTCCTGCTGGTTTGACTGTAAGGACTGCTAAGGCATGTCTAAATGTAGAGGTTGAGTATGAGGGTCGAAAGACCACCATAGACCTCATTTGTTTGTCTTTGTCTGGGATTGATGTTATTGTGGGGATGGATTGGTTGTCTGCAAATGGAGCTGTACTTGATTGTCAGAAAAAGAGTGTGTCACTTCAGCTCTTACTGTAACCCCTGTAGAGTCCCAAAGTCCTATGTTGTTGTCTGCAGCTCAAGTAGAACAGTGTATAAGAAAGGGCTGTCAAGCTTTTATGATTTTCTTCTCAATCAAGGCAGAGATTGAAGAAGGTGTAGATCAGATTCCAGTAGTGAGAGAATTCCCTGACGTCTTTCCTACTGAAGTGATCGGTTTGCCTCCAGAACGAGAGGTTGAGTTCTCAATTGAACTCGTACCTGGTACGGGGCCTATTTCTAAGGCACCCTATAGGATGTCTCCATCGGAGTTAGCTGAGTTGAAGAGACAAATTGAAGAGTTGTTAGAGAAGGGGTTTATCAGACCGAGTGTATCACCATGGGGGTCACCGGTACTGTTTGTGAAAAAGAAAGATGGAAGCCTTAGATTGTGTATTGATTATAGACAATTGAATAAGGTAACCATCAAGAACAAGTACCCCTTACCTCGAATTGATGATTTGTTAGACCAATTAGTCAATTCAGCAGTGTTTTCTAAGATTGATCTAAGATCAGGGTATCATCAATTGAGGGTTAGAGCAGAGGATATCCCTAAAACTGCTTTTAGGACTAGATATGGGCACTATGAGTTCCTAGTGATGCCGTTTGGGTTAACAAATGCCCCAGCTGTCTTCATGGATTATATGAATCGAATCTTCAGGCCTTATCTCGATGAATTTGTTGTAGTCTTTATTGATGACATACTTATTTATTCTCGAGATGAGGTGGACCATGCTAGACATCTTAAAATTGTTTTGGAGATATTAAGAGAGCACAAGCTTATGCCAAGTTGAGCAAATGTGATTTTTGGCTTAAAGAAGTTAAATTCTTAGGCCATGTTGTTTCAGAAGAAGGGGTAGCAGTGGACCCTAGTAAGATAGATGCAGTGATGAAATGGGAGCAACCTCGAAGTGTGACAGAGATTAGGAGTTTCTTGGGTCTTGCAGGCTACTATCGTCGTTTCATTAAGGGTTTTTCACAAATTGCAATGCCCTTGACTAAGTTGACCAGGAAAGATGCTCCATTTATTTGGACGAACGAGTGTGAAGTTGCCTTCCAGGAGCTGAAAAAGAGGTTGACCACCACACCGGTGCTCACCTTACCTGTTCCAACTGCTCCTTATACCTTGTATACTGATGCTTCTAAGAAAGGTTTAGGTTGTGTATTGATGCAGGAGGATCGAGTAGTGGCTTATGCCTCTCGACAGTTGAGACCTCATGAGGAAAATTACCCTACTCATGACTTGGAGCTTGCTGCTGTGGTATTTGCCTTGAAGATTTGGAGGCACTATCTTTATGGTTCTTCTTTTGAAGTCTTCAGTGATCATAAAAGTTTAAAATATTTGTTTGATCAAAAGGAGCTCAACATGAGACAGCGCAGATGGATTGAGTTTTTGAAGGATTATGACTTTGAGTTGAAGTATCATCCAGGGAAAGCTAACGTAGTCGCCGACGCTCTGAGCAGGAAGCTTGTACATACTGCTCACATGATGGTCAGAGAACATGAATTATGGAGTAGTTTTCATGCAGTAAATGTAGAAGTAGTCGAAAATCGTTTGGCTGCTCTACATATTACTGAATTTGAGAATAATTTTTGGGAAGAAATCAGAATTTCGCAGCAGAAGGACGATTATTTGAATAAGATTAGGGTAGAGATTGGGGCTGGAAAGGCTGAACATTTTGATGTGACCGATGATGATGTCGTAAGATATAAAGGTAGAGTGTGTGTGCCTAATGATACTCGATTGAAAAATATCTTACTTGAGGAGGCTCATCAGAGTAAATATACCATTCACCCAGGAGCAACTAAGATGTATCATGACTTAAGACGTGGTTGGTGGTGGCCAAGGATGAAGAGAGATGTAACTGAACATGTAACTCGTTGTTTGACTTGTCAGAAAGTCAAAATTGAGCATCAGAAACCAGCCGGGATGCTACAGTCTCTTGATATTCCAGAGTGGAAATGGGACAGTATTTCTATGGACTTCATTACAGGATTGCCTAGAACATCTTCTGGTCATGACACTATATGGGTAATCGTAGATCGACTCACCAAATCAGCTCATTTTCTTGCTACTAATATCAAGTATTCTCTTGAAAAATTAACTGAAATCTACATAAGAGAAGTGGTGAGATTGCATGGAGTGCCGACAAATATTGTATCTGATCGTGATCCGAGATTCACATCAAACTTTTGGAAGTCATTACAGGAAGCCATGGGTACTCGTCTGAGTTTTAGCATAGCTTACCACCCCCAGACCGATGGGCAAACGGAACGAACCATACAAACTCTTGAAGACATGTTAAGAGCTTGTGCCATTGAGCTTAGAGGTAATTGGGATAGTCACTTGCCATTAGCTGAATTTGCCTACAATAATAGTTTTCATTCTAGCATTCAGATGGCACCTTATGAGGCATTATATGGAAGAAAATGTAGATCGCCACTGTGTTGGACAGAATTAAGTGAGAGAACTGTTTTGGGGCCGGACATTGTTGATGAGACTACCCAAAAGATTGCTTTAATCAAGCAAAAATTACTCACAGCTCAAAGTAGACAAAAGAGTTATGCGGATAAGAGGAGAAGACCGCTTGAGTTTGAAGTAGGTGACCATGTATTTTTGAAAATCTCTCCGGTAACTGGTGTTGGAAGAGCTATTAAGGCTAAGAAATTGACACCAAGGTTTATGGGGCCTTTTGAGATCTTAAAACGAGTTGGACCAGTAGCGTACCAAGTAGCATTACCACCCCAAATTGCTGGAATACACAACGTATTCCATGTGTCACAACTGAAAAAGTATCAACCAGATCCTTCCCATATAATTGAACCCGAGGAGATTGAACTCAGGGAGAATTTGACATTCAGAGCTGAACCAGAAAGGATTGTGGATTACAAGGACAAGCAATTAAGAAACAAGACCATTAGATTGGTTAAAGTAATTTGGAAGGGCACGACTCCAGGTGATGCTACGTGGGAGACCGAGGACAGTATGCGACGTGATTATCCTCGTCTTTTTGATTAAGTAAGTAGTTAATAGTTACTAACTTTAAATTTTGAGGACAAAATTTCTAAAAGGAGGGGAGAATTGTAACATCCCAATTTAAATTTTAATAGTTAATTTAGGTTAATAGAAATTTAAAAAAAATAATAATTAGAGGTAAGAAAATTAGTAGAAAATGATTATTAAATCTAATTTAGGATATAATTCTAAATTTAAAAAAAATATTTAAAAAAAAAAATTATTAAAAAAATTATTAAATTATTATTATAATAAAAAAAAGGGGAAAAGGTATGCCAAAAAAAAAAGGAAGAAGAAGAGAAAACGAATTTGCTTTCGGCGCGCATGAATAGTAAATATAAAATAATAATAAAAAAAAAGGGGGAGAGAGAGAAGAAGAAATAATAAAAAAAAATGTGTGGGACCCACTGAATTTTTATAAAAACTCACCTTCCTTCATTTCCTCATTCATTCCTGCGCGCGAGCTGAGGCGGAGAGAACGCGAGTCGCCAGTGCGAAATATCTAAATTTTTAAGGTAAGAGTTTTTAATAGGATATTTAGGGTGTGATTTTAAGCTTTTCAAGACTAAGTAAGTGTTCTAAAAATTTTTCTTAGTCATCTTCTTCTTTGGTTTCTGATTTTGTAGTGGTAGAAAATTTAAGATCTGGAAGAGGGATGAATTTATGTTGAATAAATATGGTTTTTGAGGTTGTTAGTAGTATAATAAATATTCTAGAGTATAAATTTATTGATGATCTTTGAATTTATGGCTTATGGATCAAATTCTAAACTAGATCTGAAAATATATGTTGATTTATTGAGGTTTAGATGATTATTTGGGATGAGAAATGAATTATTATGGCTATAGGATTATGATTCTAAGCTAGAGACTCAATTTTTAATTTTTGAGTATTTTAGGTGCGAATTTATAAAATAAAAAGAAAATTTTGATAATAGAAATTAGTTTAGAAGTTGATTTTTAGATTATTAATGTTTATTGATAATTAAAAGAGGAGTTAAAAATTATACTTAATAGTATTAACTATAGATTTGTATTAAGATTGAGATTAGGAATTATGTTATATTTTTAATTCTATTATTAGAATTATTTTATTAGTTTCAAAAATTGAAACTAATATTTATAAATAATATGTTATTTGTAGATTGTATTACTGGTGAAGATTGTGGTGAGAGAGAAATTTTAAGGAATAATTTATTGAAAAAGCCACAAGGTAACCATGCTTTTAATTTATGATTAGTGTTACTTCATGTTAATTGGGTGATTATTGAGAAAATTATAATTTTGCAATATTATATAATTGTGCAATATTATTATAAATTTATTTGATTATTGTGGGAGGTGTTGGGAGACTTGCTATTGTTGTTGTATTTATGTGCCACGTGGTATGCCCCTATTGGAGCTCAATAGGTGGTTTGTAAGGGCTCGGGCTAATCTACCTTTGGCCGGGTAATTTAGTATCGAGTGAGGGCTACGGCTCGAGGTTAATGGAGGGATATAAGGATGGTTGTTTGTGTGTATTGTAATATTTCATATATTTGTTGGAATTATATTATTTTTAATTCTCACTTAGTAAGCACACACTTAACTGTTTGTATACACTATCATAAATTGGCTTTGGTTACTGGGACTTTTGAGTCTCATTATGTGGTTAACAATTTTCAGGAGAAGAGCCACGAGTGACACGTGGAGGAGTCCCAGAGGCTTAGTGGTATAGATCCACTGTCTCTTTTGGGTATTTAATTTATGATTTATAATGTGTTATATTGCCAATATTAGGGCTTTTTTGTTTATTGTCAATTATATGAATATATAAATGTAATCATGCCTTTTAAACTATTTCTATTTTTGGTATAATTTGGATGATTGTAATTTTAATATTTGGTTTACTTTGGATTGGTTAAAATGGCATGATTATAAGGCCAAATAACTGGCTTGTGTTGAAAATTGACTAAATTGCTTATTTTACTTGTTGGGAGTATAAGGATGGACAAATGTGATTTAGTTTACTTGTTGGGAGTATAAGGATGGACAAATGTGATTTAGCCTAATGGCATGTGGGAGGTAAAAATTTATCTGAAATGTTATAGTGTGTGAGTTGAAACCAATTATAAAATATTTTATATCGAAATTATTGATATAAAAATGTGTTGGGTGGCTGTAACCCAACTATGGTTGAGTTAAATTATTTAAAAAAAAAATTTTGGTGTGTTACACATATCATGAAGGAAAAGTCATATATGGTTGAAGATACCTGCATGTGGTTCTAAAACATGATAAGAAGTGTAAATTTTTAAATATCCAAAACGGTTATTCGAATAAATGGGAGAAAAGTAACATTTTTAGGATATTCAAAATGCATATCTGAATATGGCTTAGAACTCGAGGTTTGAATATTGCACTAATATTATGTCTTCATAATATCAAAAATGTGTATTCTAAATTTTTTTTTTCATGAAAACATCCAATGATATGTTGAAAATGCAAAAGGTTATTCTAAAAATTTACTATTTTTTAATGAAAATACCAAATAATACTTTGAAAACACTAATGGATATTATAAAAATTTGCTTATTTTTTATTAAAACACCAAAGGATATTCTTAATAGTCACTATTATTATATATAAAGCTTCATCAC
Source organism: Prosopis cineraria (assembly GCF_029017545.1). NCBI lineage: Eukaryota > Viridiplantae > Streptophyta > Magnoliopsida > Fabales > Fabaceae > Prosopis > Prosopis cineraria. The sequence goes on from NW_026555335.1 coordinate 31,122,889, forward strand.
ACAACTTAAAGCATAAAGAACAGTAATTGAACACTAACAAATCCATTTACCGTTAAATAATAATGTGTTTTTACATCCCTTGACAACATAAATTACATTACATTACAACAAGATAATATAAAAATTTATATATTGTTTGCCAAACACCTTCATGTACAAGTGCAACATTCTCGTAGTATAAGTAAGGAGGTCCAATATCATTTTCTTCCTCATGTTCTTAAATTACTTCTGAAACTAATTTTTTAGAAAATCTCATTCCAACAAAGTGTTTGAACATCTTTGATTTAATGAGTTTGCTTTCGAATTCCAATTATAATTATCACTTTCCAAGCCAAAATTATCCACATCCATCTTTAGTCTCTTGACAACAGTTCCCATTATGCTAATAATTAATCTGTACAAGAAGAAAACAATAATAAAAAATGAGTAGAACTTAAATTCTTCAATAACAATATACATATGCTAGTGCTTAATAGGCCACCTCATATTTGTGGGACATATGTGGCTTCATACAAATGCAAAAATTCTTCTACAGTGATATTTAGTACAGACATGAACAAACCAATTCTAATCCTCTGCAATATTATGATAGTATATGAACAAGTACAGAGGTACAATGAATAAGTAAATTAAATTAACATGAAAATTGGAAAATCACAACTCTTGGAAACCTAAGCACCATCTAGTCATACTTAAATATACTTTCAATAGTGACTAAGTGAGAACAAAGGTAGAAAAGCACATGCCATGATCAAATTGATAGCTAGTCATTTATCGACTTCTTGAATGTTTTAATTTGCCTCAAATGGCCTCTTGTGTAAACCTTTCAAGCAATGACTAGATTGAAGCAAATTAAATGCATTTGATGATTCAATATAGAAAAGGTGGGGTCAATTCAAGAGCAAATTAAACAAATGATTTTCACATGATTCAGATAAAGAAGCCTTATTATCACAACTCAGCTTGTAATAGTATCCCATTTGATCAAGAAATGTCATTCCCTCGTCACCTTTCCATTAGTGCTTCTGCATTGTAGAAAGCATCAGGATGAGATCTTGATTTCATAAACTTCATGGTTATCTATTTAGTATGTAAAAAGTGGTTTTCATAGTGATTGAGCTTTTTGGGCATTCACAAAATGAAAATTCAATCTTATATAACTTTAAAGATTCAAGCTTAAACATATCACAATTGATAATTCCATTTTAATCTATACAAGTCACAGCACGTTTACACATGATAGTTTAATTCAAAAGCAGAGATAAGGCATCAAAAGGAATTACTAACTATATTTTCTTAGCTCCAAGAACTTCAAAAAATATGCATTATTTATGGAGTTTTCCTATGTTGCAAACTATCCAAATATCGTTTTGAGAAGAGGAAACAACAAGAAGCTGTAAAGACAACTAGAGTATTTAACTTCTAAAATGTACAAAATAAGAGGCTTGGTTATAACTTAAAGGCAGAGCAAACTAAGACCCTACCTTACTCTCCATTATGCCCTGACTTCAATGGCTTCTCTAAATTTGATTTAAGTTCTCTACTCATGAGATGGATTTGATGAGAGATCGGTCAGGTCAAGTGAATTTGTCGTCTAGTCTTTTCTAACAATTTTTTAAATTTTAAATGAGTTAGATATGAGAGTTAAAAATAAAAACTAGGTCACAAACAAAAATCATGCAAGGGATAAAATTGTGTCATGTCAAAAGTCATGAAGTTTTTTCACCTGGGGTGGATCATTAAGAATCATAATATTAATTTTTTTTTCTAGAGACTTGGTGGGAAAACAAATTAGTGCAATTATTAGCTTCTTTATAAACATGATAAAAAAATAAATGTCCAATCTTTCATTATAAAATCCTTGATTTTCTTGATAATTTTGAATATTGGATGGTTCTCGGGGAGTTATATTGAATGAGCAACAGAGCTTCTATTGAATCAAGAAAAGATAAGACATTCCACTATATCCATTAGTTATACAACATTTCAAGGATTATTAACCAAGATATATGGAGAATCCCATAATCCATTATCCTTGTTCCTCACAAATTATACTGCTACATGCAACTATCACATCGATGTTAACTAAACCATCAATATCAAGTTTTATCCATCTTCATTTAGGGGGGCTCCAATTTTTTTTCAAATATGAAATTGCCATTCCTTAGAAATTTGAATCTTGATTAAAGTTTTAGATCATTGATTACTTGTGAAGTCGAAGAGATACAATGCGGTATTTTTATCTTGGTTTTTTTTTCAAAGTAAACTTTCTAGCATCTAACTTTTCAAATGTTCTAACAGTCTTGTGTAAATAGTCTTTGTCACAATGTTATCCTTGTACCAGTTATAGAGCTAGGGTCCTAGCTTAGAAAGGGCAATGGTGGAGTCAGGATTCCTAACACAAGGAAAAAAAATTTTGTCTCTTCTAAATACACTATTTCTCTTTATTTCTTTATTATTTTTTGTTTTTTCATTTAACTTTGCAAGTACAATGAGCTAGTGAAAAAGATATTCAACAAGTTTACTCTTGAATCTTGAATCTCTATTTTTCATTTTTTTTCTTTTGATTAATCTCTAACTAGTATTTGGGATGAGGATGATGTGGCTTTGGTTTAGTCAAATTAATTTTTTATTTTTTAAAAGATTAATAAATAATATTGGTATTTAGATATAATGAAATTTCAAATTAATATTCACTGGGCTTTGAGTTAAAAAATTAAATTTTAGATCTAGGCTATAAAAAATAAGATTGAAATGTGTTTAAAATTTAAAATATTAAAATAAGGGAGTGTAAAATATAAGAAAAAGAGGGTACAAACTACAAAATATCAAAACTCATACCCCATGCATGTTATTTTTGCCAAGTTAAGGGGGTGCATATGACCCCCCTTAACTACAAGTAGCTCTGCCTATGCCTTGTACCAATGCTTCATGCATACTATTTTCATTTCAAAGTATCTAATTCTACACAAAATGGGAAAAGAATGCGTTAAGCTTAGAATGTTTACTAATTTCATCATGAGATTCCTGGCTTCATTACAATATGAGAGTCTTTTAGGGTTCAAAACAGCTTAGGAGCAAAAGACAACATATCAAAGGCAAGTGCTAAAATCACATACTTCTGAAGTATAGGTCGTGTTTTAATTAACTGAACATACCACATTTTTGTTGTATTCACGTTCTCTTCATTTGCATTTTCATTTTTAAACAGTACTTCTTTGAGCTTTAAATATAAGGTAATTAAACTAATTAAGTCACATATTAAAAAAAGGAGTTGGTTTTTTATTCTTAATCAACTCAAAAAATAGCAATTATTTTGATGTATACTCTTATTTACTGCACTAATATAAAAAAATATATTAAATTATTTTAAACACCCTTAGCATTCATCAAAATTTAAAAATGGATCAATGGCACCCTAAGCACTAAATACTAGCACAATCTAAAGAATGAGAAAAGGGTAGAATTAAAAGAAAATTTGTCAATACTACACATTATATCCTATATATATAGATATAAAAATTAAGTTATATCGATTTCACGAGAATTTTGCATCCTCAATGTAGATAATTAAAAATAAGAAAATCTAAATTATCTTCGGTTATTTGGTGTGTAAACATATTAGCATATTTTTTTGCTTCTCTAAGTATATGGTCGAAAGTTATTGTTCTTTCATTTTGCAAAATCCTTGCTTTCTTTTATAGTTTCCAATAGGGGATGACCTTCAGACAAATTATGCTGGATAACCAATTAAGCTTTCATAGAATTATGATAGATATTGATTTTAGTGAATTTAGTGTTCCAACAAAAATGAAGTCCTTTTAAAGTGCCTAATAATTTTGCTATAGTATTAGGGTATTAGCCAAAATATTTTGAAAATCTCTTAATTCAATTTCTTTTCTTGTCATGTATGATGCTACTGTAGAAACCAAGAGACCAAACTATAAGAAATCCCTTACTAAACCACGTTTAATTTCAAATCATGGCAATCTAGGGTTTAACCCTCAAAAGATTACTAAATTGTAAAGTTTTATAAAGAAAATTTTTCAAATTCTTTCAAAGAAATCTCAATTTTAACAATTCAAATCTCAAACATTACTTAATAAGTCCATGTCAGAGTTTTAAAAGTAAAACGAAAGCTGGAAAGTCAATTGGGACCCAAAATAATGAGTTTTAAAACTCAAAAATAGATTTTGTGTAGAAAATGATATGTGTACCATGGCTTATGACATGTGCACCGTAGCTTGTCTTCTTTATGTCATGCGCCGTGGCGCATTGCATGAATTTGACAATATCAATATTGTCATTTGATAGCACAGGGAGGGAACTTCCGACGCGTCCCAAATCTCTGTCCAATGTCCAATTGAGGAGATTTTGGTGTCTATACGGAGCTTTCTCCTAGCTCTAGCTAATGGCACTGGTTTCATACTCAAACTCATTTTCTATAAAAAGTTAGACACCAAAACCCATTTTGATCACTTTTTTCACAAAATTGCACAAATAGGGTGTCCCAACTCAACTATACGTGCCAATAGCTCACAGCAACCATTCGACCACACTCAATAGACTCTAACAGACCCGTGCAATGCACCACACACAATCAAAAATACTTATATCATAAAATCACTACTCAACCTTGATTTTCACAAGACATTTAGAGGGAGGGAATGTTGCAAAAATCATCAATTTCATTTCAAATTTTTCAAAATATATATGTTTATACTTGCACAAGTATTTTGACCCTAGCCATGAGTTAACAACCAAAACTCACTAACCTAGGGTACAAAATACACTAGTTATACACAAAATCATACAAGTAGTGCATAAATTGTTACAAATGATCCTGGTTGGCAATTACATCAACAAATACATGTGAAAGTAATAAAAAGAAGCATAAAGAAGATTACTCCACAATCTGAGGCCTCTATATGTTTTCCTCGACTCGGATCCGATGAGTTAAGTCCTGAAAATATTGAGAATTGAAGGATGAGTACTACCACTCAATAACCAAGTTTCACTTAACCTATATAGTTACATATTAATTGTAAATAGATACAATTAGGCCATGGATCACAAAACTAACAACCATGTGATCAGGCTTACTACAACACACTTTATCATGATATTTTACAAACATAACATAGGGCTATAAAAATAACAACCATACGCCCTCAACAAAAGTTGGACCCCAAAACTAACAACCATGTGGCTGGACTTGTATGCATGATATATGCTAACCTTATATCCTCCTATTACCTCCGACACGAAATCGGTGGCTATCACATGACTAAGTCCTTCACAGACTAACCTAGCCTTTCACTTATAAGGAGCTACTAGGCCAGGGTGAACTCACTCACTTATGTAATTCAGTTTCCCTCAATACTAACAACCATAGGGTGTCGTACCCCTAATCTAGCCTCTTCATGAACTGATGGAGACTAGTTAGGTTTGAATGTCTTATAGAATAAGTAAGACATTCCCGAATCAACCATGGTACAAGGGCTACCTCTCGATTCCAACAGTCAGTACCAAGGCTAGTTCTCGATTCTAACAATCACTGCTAATACCATATGGATTTAAATCAATCTACTTCTCTCCCTAGGTGAACTCTCACTAGTGATCATGTTATGCACATTTATGACATATTATGCATTTCAATAATTAATTCATGGAAATTAATCTCATATAACCATATTCAATTTCTCTACATAATCCATATAATGCACCACAATTCTCCACCCATAATTGTTGCACTCGAAAAAAATGACATGGACGGCAGGCGAGAGGAGGTCCTAGCCTTCAAGGCAGGAACCGGATGAAACGAGAGTCGCCATCAAGATTTTGAGGTAAATCTTGGGAAATTGATTAATGGAAGATAAGGATAATCTGCAAAAATAAAAAATAGGTTTGGGAGCCAATTAAATGTGGGAAAGGTGTTAGGCACCCCACAACACCCATTCATCAGAACAGTTATTGAAGTTTGTTGTGTTATATTAATATGGTTTTAAAATTATTTTAATTATTCCTTTTATATTCATGTGTTTAATATAAAAATGATAAGAATCAAGTGAGAAATATTTATTTATTTATGAGAGAGGACTTGACTCAGAATCCGACTTTGAGGCCTACGTACCCTGTGACGGGGATCAAAGTTCATGTAATTCATGCTTAAAAGTTTGTTGGTGAAAATATTATTTGAAGAAAAATTAATTATAAATAATTCACCATTTTGCAAATAAAACAATTTTTAAAATTTTGATATGTGTGTTTTAAATTACAAAAAGTAATTTAATTTTAATTATTTTCTTAATTTTTGAATTTTTGGAATAAGGAAAGAAAAGAGTTTAAGATTATTATTTTTATCTTTTATAATTAGGAATTTAATTGTTATACTTGTAGAACCTTATTGGTTCATATGATAATACAATTGTTCTAAATATCTGTGGAGATTTTGAAATCTCACACAATAAAAGAATTCAACAACTTAATTTATTTATTTATATTTTATGTATGTTTTTAAGTGTTAATAATATATTTTAAATGTGTATATATATGTTTTAAAGACTCTTAATCGTCATACCTGCAAAGCCTTATTGGCTTATACGATAATATGATTATCCTAAATATCTATAGAGACTCCAAAATCTCACACAATAAAGAAATTACATTTATTTAAATACATATTTAATTTAATTAATTTAATATATAATTTATATATATTTTTTAAAAACTTAATCGTTATATCTGTAGAGTCTTATTGATTTATATGATAATAGGATTATCTTAGAAGTCTATGGAGATTTAAAAATCTCACATGACTAAAAGATATAATTGGTAAATATGATTATAATTTAAATACATTAATTTGATTAATTAATTTTTCTAAATTGTGTATTATATCATTATTTACAAAAATCATTTATTTATTATAAAAATTGAGAATCGCTATATCTGTGAGGACTTATTATCTCACACAATGATGTGATTAATTTAAGTCTTTATGAAGATTCTTGAAATCTCACATGGGACTTAAATAAATTATTAATTTAGATTATAAAAAAGAGAGTTAATTTTTATGATGGCCTTTAAAACCCATATTAACATATAAGTTTTGCTCTCATATTTGCGAAACCTTATTAATTTACACGAGATAAGATTATCCTAAATATTTACAGAGATTCAAAGTCTCACACAATAAATGGATTAAATAATATTCACTTTGAATATATTTTAATGCGTAATTATATAACGCATATTTTTTAATATTGAAATCTTAATCATTATACCTGCGAAGCTTTATTGACTTAAGCGATAATATGATTATCTTAAAGGTCTACAGAGTTTCAAAAATCTCACATGACCAAATGATCTAACTAGACAATATAATTATAATTTAAATTTATTAAAAAATGTTTATTGTTTTATTTACAAAAATTCATTTATGTAATATATACAAATTGAGAATCACAATATCTGCGGAGATATATTATCCCACACGATGGTGTGATTAATTTAAATCTATACGAAGATTCTTAAAATCTTACATGAGATTTAAATATTTATTATAAAAAATTAATTTTAAGAATGGGCTTTTTAAACCCATATAAATACATATAAGATTGATTTTCATACCTGTAAAATCTTATTAATTTACACGGTATGGGATCTTTTAAATTTAAATACTTGCGAAGACTCTTGAAATGTCACACTATAAATAAACCATAAATATATGTATATCTATTTCTCTCTCTTTTTTTTTCTTTTTATACTTTAGCCTCTTATAAGGAAATCATGACAACATATGGAAATAGAAAACACCATAAGGTATATGTATATTATTAGCCACGATTACTAGTACGCACGAATGAATTACCACAAACGAACAAATATTAATATAAGGATCAACCCATGCCATCACATGTTACATTTTTTTAAAACATAGTAATTAAAAAGATTGAAAGGCAATTTAAGAATCAACCATGTAAAACTAAACGTACCTATATGAGACATGTTGGATATTTTATAATACAAACCATTATAAGTCCATTTTGCAGACACAAACATCATAAGATGAAGAACTTGTCAAATTTTTAAAATTAGTAGGCAAACTTAGTGCTTAATTAATTCTCAAGTATCAATAATCTTAAAACTTAAATAGAACTTTATCCTTAAACCATTAAAAGATGCAAGATTATACATGATATTTTATAAATAGCTAGTCAATGACTCATGCAAACTTATGCCCACCATAAAATCTTAGAAAGAAAAGAGAAAAGGAGGACAATATTATTCAAGCCATTACTTTAACCTGCAACCTTTTAATAGGGATGGTGTTTTCAATCAACTCTTCCTCCATCTTGACTCCTTTCACATGGTTGTTCATGGATTTCTTCCTCCTGATGACGTGGAACAGGTACCCTATCTGCTTCCACCACCTAAGCAGCTCACGTGATTTCCCATGCTCTATCATCCTCTTCTTGGAGTCCTTATTGGGGATTATCGAGTCGGGATGGTTCTAGGACACGTTGCAATTATCCAGAGTCACCTCAGACACTGTGTTCTTCCCCTATGATGCTACCCCGTTCCCTTCAAACTTGATCGATATGAATGTCTCTTTAGGACTAGAAGAGTAATGGTAATAGTGGTTGTGAGAGTGAAGACGAGAGAAAAAAGATCGAAAAGGGAAGAGGCTTTGAATAGAAGAAGAGGAGTGTGGCTTGGTGCAAGAGGAAGCAAAGTAGCCCTATTTTTCTACTAACACAAGGAGTTTGTCATTCAATCACAAGAGACACACCCCCATGACCCTTTATTTTAGGTGGAAATAGAAGCAGAAACTTTCCGCTCTCGATCTTGTACTTTCTCCATGCTCTCTCCTCCTCAGTCTTTTTCTTCGTCGGTGTTCCTCTTCTCTCTCTCCTGCCTCTTTTGTACTCTTTCCTTCCTCCTCTTCTCGGTGCTCTATTTCTCATTTTTTCTCTCCATCCTCTTGCCTCTCTTTTCTCTTCGTCTCTATTTTTTCTTTTTTCGGCCTCTCTCTTTTCTTTATCTCTATTTTTTTCTTTCTTTCATTGAAGCTCCCCTCGTCCAGCTATGATCTGCTCCTCCTCATCCAGTTTTCCTTGTCCATTCTCAGTCTCTCCTTCTCAATTTTTTCTACTTTTTTATCTAGTTTTTTCTTGCTCTTTTTCACTAAAGCTCCACTCACTCGGTGTTCCTCTTCTCTTCATCCGTCTCGATGCTTTGTTTTTTGTTCTTTTTCTACAATGTGCCTTGCTCACTCCTTTTCGTCCAATCTTTTCTCCACCTCGCTCTCATTCTCCATCTCTATTCAGGCTTCTCCCATGTTCTTTTTTTTTCGTGCTCTCTCTCTCTCTCTAGATCTTCCTCTTGCGTGCATGCTATCTGCATTCTCTCCTTCCTCCCTCTCTTCCTCATCTTTGCTTCTCGTTTTTTTCTCAATTTTGGATCAGTGCTCCCTCTTCCTCATCTGTGCTTGCATTTTTAAAGGGGAAGCCTCGTGCATGCGTACACGTGCATCTCTCTTCTGCTCTTTCACTCGCGTGTCTAACTTCATTTCTATCTGCTATCTCCTCTGTCGTCACAGCTTGCTTTCAGGGTCTTCTTTGCATTCTCCTTTCTTGCCTTCTGCTGTGCATGTGTCTCTGGTTCTCTTTTCAACCTTTTTTTATGTTTTTCTATGTATGGCTATGTGTTTACGTGTTCTGGTTTTCTCATTTGTGCTGAAGGATCTATTCTTTTTTTTTTTTGCTTTGCCTGTGGGTGATACGCACGCCAGCCTTTAATTAGTTTTTTTTATTTTAAATTAATGTTTGTCCTTTTTGAAATTAGATTAATAGGTAAAAAAATTATGTATATATTTTTTAATGAAAAAAACAAAATTTAAGGAGAGAAATTTAAGAATAGTTAGGTCTCAAAAAGTTGATTCTCAATATTTTTGGATGGTTGGGATAAATTGAAAGAGATTTTAAAAGATTTAAACAAGATTTTTTTTTGATTTTATTAAATTATTATTTTTTAAAAAATATAATCCTAAAAAAGGATTAAATTTTATTTTTATATTTTTATATTTTTTTGGTTATTTTTTAGTGAACTAAAAAAAATAAAAAATCATAACCAAAAAAGATTATCTAAAATAAAATTAAGCCCTATCAATTAAATTAAATTTTTATTTTGAAAATATAATCCTAAAAAGGATTAAATTTCATTTTTGTATTTTTATATTGTTTTTGGTTATTTTTTAATGAACTAAAAAAATAAAATCCTAACCAAAAAAGATTATCTAAAATAAAATTAAGCCCTATCAATTAAATTAAATTTTTGTTTTGAAAATATAATCCTAAAAAGGATTAAATTTTATTTTTATATTTTTATATTTTTTTAGTTATTTATTATTATTTTATTAAATTTAAAAAATGTTCGAACAAAATACAGTGTTCATAGTAATAACAAATCACAATCAGTTTCATAAAACACAAAGGGTAGCATAGTCAAGGTTTTCTTTTCAAAAACTATTTTTCAAATCAAATACTTTGCCAATATACATCATTAATTTAAATCATAATTCACATTTCACAAACCCAATCAACATTTAACTATAAAGATTAAGTTTTCCTCGGTTACCTTAAATCTTTAAGAGATCAAAGGTTTACACCTCACTATACCAACTTTTTAAGCTTTTCTCAAGCTTGAATGGTGTCAAAAATGAACCTCACTACATCCATACCACAAGAATATCATCATTGTCTAACTCTTAAAAATTTATCAATACATAACTCCACACACTCTATGTTATTAACCCATAATCACTATCCATTCATACCCAATGGGCTCTTTAGGTTCTATTAATGCACATTATCACTAATAACACCTCAAATCATCATTAATATATATAAACCTCTCCCAACTACCATATTTATGTTAATTTTCAAATATTAAATGCTTCCATAAACCAACCACTTTTAAAATCATCAATGTGATGTTTCAATACATTAAATAACTCCCATTATACTCCTTCTAACTAATGAAATTGGACCCATACTTCTATAAATTGAAAATCCATCTTTCAACTCAAACCCTACTATAACTCATCATAAATGAGGGAGAGAAAGGGAGAATAAGGCTAAGGTTACTTACCTTGGATGTTTAAGATCTTTAATCTAGCCTCAATATGATCCCACAACGTGCCCTAGCAGAGCAAAAGAAAAGTTCTTCAATTTCTCCTACCTGTTATCTATTTTTCTCGTGTTGATACGAATCTGATATATCAAATTTTTGGTCGTGCGCCGCGGTACACGCTGCCCTACGTCGTGGTATATGGCACAAAGAAGCCCATTGTGTTCAAATTCATCTTTGTGCACTGTAGCAAACTGACCATGAGCCATGGCATGTGGCATAAAGGACAATTCTTCACTTTTTCTTCCTCTTTTCTTGCTCGAGTGGCTCGCCATCAATCCAAAACCACTTCTAGAGTTGAAATCATCACAAATACACCAAGTTAAGCCCCTCTAGCCACACACCTCATTAACTCACTAATTATTCTCATTAGGTTAATAAACCACGATTAAATTTTTTCAAATGTTACAGCCGTCACAAGCCACAATATCCCATTGAAGCTAACTAAACCTTCAATGTTGTGTTTCACTCTCATATTGCCTTTACTTGAGATTTACTCTTGGTTGAAGCCTCATATCAATGAATATAATTTGTTGGGTGTAAGAAAATTAGAAAAGGAATGTCTTCATCCTAAGTATTTTTTTTTCAAAATAAATCTTCTTACATCTCACTTTCTAGATGTTCCAGTAAATATGAGCAAAAAGCCTTTGCCATGTCATTCTTCCTATGCTACTGACCTCATTTTTTATATTCTAAGTTATCCAATCTTATACAGCAAAGGAGAAAATAAGTAGAAAAAATATCAATCAAGGACTGCTACAAAAAAAATTATATCAGTCAATGATCACTTGTTATGAAAACTAAAATGGGTACTTGTTGATTTAAGTAGGTTTTTTCAAGTATCTATTCGGATTTTAATAACAACTCATTCTAAATTAATAATAGTTCATTTGAGCTTTTTTTCATTTCAATTTTGACAATAAATAGTCTTTGACTGATATAAATTTTTTTTAGTAGTCCTTCATTGCTATTTTCCCAAAAAACTATTAAGTTTGAAATTTTGAATCAAAGAATGTTTCTAATTAGTTGCCTTATAATTAGGACCAAAGCTAGTATATTCTCTCAATCTAGCCCTAAATGTAAGAGCTAATTGCTAAATTAGCTTTGATCCTAAATGTAAGACCTCAATCTATTTTTTTTTATTATTTTTTTTTCCAAGCAAACAACTCTTATTGGCATTCCCTCAACAATAATGACACACTACATTAATTCAAATGCAGTCATATATTTACACAGGAGGATTTCAGAAAAATCAACATATTTTTTTAAAAAAATTAACCAATTTATTTAGTTTCTTTAATCCATACAAATTAATTAATCAGCTCTTAGATTAAGGACAGAAGTAATAAAGTACTGAAAACTGAATTAGTTATTGAATCAATCAAAATACTAATTTAAAGGTCAAAATTGTATCAAATTAGCTAAGGCATTGGTTTACCAGTTTAACGGTACGAGACAGATTGACCCAAATATTCATATAACAAGGAGGAGGAAGTAGTAAATAAGTAGCCCAAAACCAAAAGCACAACGCTCGTGTTCAATCCCCATGTTCCTGCGTTTTGGTCACATTTTCACACTACTACGTCAGCCCGCTCAGCTGCCCAAGTTTCACAATTCTTTTTAATAATAAATCAAATGCAATTAGCTCAAAAGATACCAAGTACACAATTCATACACGTCATTGAACGTATTTGGGGGTTCCAATTTAGAGAGAAACTTTAGACAAGGCACCAATTAAAAAGGCTATAAAAGTCTGATGATTTTCTTTCCAGACTATTTTTCACATAATTTATAGCAGCCAAGCATCAAGACTCTGGTTTCATGCTAACTTGTCGTCACATGTGTCAATCCAATATGTGGGAAATTATGATATCAGGTCATTGCTGCTAAAGCGTCATTAATTGTTAATTAATATTCCAAAGGTACTCTCTTTAAATACTAAACCCTCAACCACTAAATTTTAATATTTCCTTGACTTCATTTACCTGCACCGGGAGTCAATGAACCACTCAGAGGCCGGCAAGCAAAAGCGTGGAAGAAACGGCAATTAATTCTGCACAAACAGTTAATCAATATTATTTAAAAAAAATATAACTTTAAACCCTTACATTTTTTTTAAATTTTATTATAAATTTTTATATTTTTTTATATTATATATCCCTGTATTTTTATTTTTCAATGCTTTAAGTCTAAATAGTGTTATAAAACCTAAAACATCAAATAACAAAAATGTAAGAATTTGAAACACAATAAAAAAAATACAGAAAGCTATAACAACTTGAACAAAATATAAAGACCTAAAGTTCCTTTTTCTCATTATTTTTCCTAAATATGCAATTCTTTCTATTTGTGTCTTTTTCTACAATTTAACAGCCATTATTTTTTCTTAAAAAATAATATATTTATCCTGTTGACTTTGTTACGACTAACACCCACAATTTCTAATACTTAATTACTCACCTCACATTATCCAACACAGGTAAAAATGAAAAAAAAAAATAATTAAAAATACAAAATATCATAAATTTTGGACCATCAATATCGAGGTAAAAAAAAAAAATACATGACCAGAGCCAACATAATCTAACATTTCTGATTCAGAAAAAAAAAAAAAAAAGGCTACAAGAGTTTACTTTTAACATCTAGAATCCTAATACATGCTGTAGAGCTGATTGATCGAAACGTCATCAAACAATTTCACCCACAACCACTGCAACTACAAAAATCTCAAGCTTTGTTCTTCTGCCTGGTTTTATCATGTATGCCTCATAACCTATCTTCAGGAAAGTAACAAGGCTAATAATGTGAACCAAAAAAAAAAATCCAGAGAGAAGTATGATGGTATGATTGCAGCTGCATGTAGCACAATGAGGGTCATTGGTCAACAGCAAGATCACCCCACCGTACACCGTATCTGGCTGCCAGATAGTGAGCCCCCACTGGACCCCGGCTCCCATAAGGATAGTACTCTGGATTTATCTTCTTCTCTTCAAGCTCTTTCAATACAGGTGTAAAAAGTGACCAAGCTGCGTCCAGCTCATCACTCCTTATAAACAGTCTCCTTTCTCCTTCAACGGCATCGAGAAGAAGCCTCTCGTACGCATCTGGAATCTCCTTAGAATATCTAGATTCAACATAATGTTTAGATTCTGTCACAATGAGTAGGTAAGAACATGCTTCGCATGAAGCGGCTACTTTAATCTAAAAGTTGAATATATTTGGATTGGATGCATTGCATTCATAACAGATATAGTAAGACGGGGAATACCTTGCTGCATAATGGAGATTCAGATGACTTCGGTCCAACCTCATTCCCAGACCGGGCACTTTGTTGTTGATCTTCAAATAAATGGCCTCATCAGGCTGAACTCGGATAACAAGCTCATTTGTTGCTCGATCAAGATCTGTCCCAAAATTTCGATTGTAGAGATTGCCGGGAACATGCCTGAACTGTACTCGTATCTCAGCTCTGAACCCAAAAAAATAAATAAAAGCTACATTAAAAGATTTTATATATGATATATGTTAAACTCTTATTCTCTCCAGGTACCTCCTGTTATGCAATGCTTTCCCAGCCTTCATCAGAAATGGCACCCCGTCCCATCTTGCATTATCTATGAAGAGAGCAGCTGCAGCAAATGTTGGAGTCAAGCTGCCTTTTGGTACAGTTTTGTCATCAGTGTAGGATGGATATTTAACATTTCCTTTTGTGTGGCTCTTGTACTGACCAACGACCACGTCCTCGAGTTGCAGGGGCCGCATTGAACGTAGAACCTTGACCTGGCACCCATTAACCAATTGAAAGCCTAATGGTGAGAAGTCCCGTTTGCCTTAAAACAGCTCAAAGCAAGGTATACAAACAAATGAAACCTTTTCATTTCTTATATCCTCGGCATCCAAACTAACAGGTGTTTCCATCGCAAAGAGGGCTAATATTTGAAGGAGATGGTTCTGCATAATATCTCTAATTATTCCATAATGGTCAAAGTACCTACATATGTTGCAGACTTGGAAATAAACGATAGTTTCAATCAAAGATCAAAGAGTAAAAACAGGTTGAAAAGAAGAGTACCCGCCACGTCCTTCAGTGCCAAAGTCTTCTGAGAATATCAGCTGTACATTTCTTATATACTGTCTTGACCACAAGGGTTCAAATATGAGATTTGAGAATCGAAGAACAGATAGGTTTTCCACAAGCTCTTTCCCAAGATAGTGATCAATCCTGCATTAAATTTTCCATTTAATTAGACCATGTTTCAGTACTTATGGCTGCCGATAATGTATTTACTTATAAAACCTGAAAATTTGATCCTCTGTCAGATACTGCTTGAGAGATTTTGTTAGAGCAGCTGAAGATTCTGAATCACGGCCAAAAGGCTTCTCAACAATGACCCTCGTCCAACCATTAGGGGAAGAAGCTGATGAGCTAGCACATTTTACAGCATCTATAAAAATATTTGGAGGAATTGACAGATAAAACAGGCGATTAGAAACTCTCCCGCCCTACAGAAGCAGTTTCAAATTGAACGAAATCATTAATTCAATCAAACAAGGAAAATAACATGCAAAACATTAGTACCTGAAAGAGAATTCAGAATTAAAAGTAAGTTCAAACCTCAAAGCTAATTAAACTGCAACCATAAATACAAAAGCAGACTGTAACATGTGTAAATAAAGTGCATAGAGGGGAACCACAACCAAAAAAAAAAAACTGCAGGCATGTCATTTGCAAGTAAAATGATCAAATGCATTCCATAACTGTATATGAAAAGCAGCATGAAATCTAACTGCTACATGACCCAAAAAAAAAAAAAATCACTTTTTCCATAATATCATCTAGAAATCAGCATGTTATTGGTGACAGTAAAGATAGAATATCATGCCAGTTTCACCTGAGGGATTTAGGTATGTGTGCAACTAACAGATGCCAGAAACTAAAAGATAGTTTTGGTAACATGCCTTAGTTATCAACTGTACACATAATGATATAAGCATGGGATTTTAGTTCTTGTTCTTTTCTCTTTTTCATATCCTCCTCCCATTTTACTTCTTACTTTTAAATTCTCGGTATCTTCAACCCTTTTTTCCAGCTTTTCACTTGATAGCTTTTATTTTTCTTCATTTTGGAAAGTATTGCTTGAAACTGCAGAAATGACAATCTCTCTTTCATAGGAGACCAACAGTAGGAAACTGTGATCAATCACTGGGATAAGGATCCCAAGTCATTCAAGGCATCTATTATCTAATCATTTAGCTTCACAGCACATGGCAAGAGCCTTCCGCAGCATAACAGTAGCTAGCCCTATATGGCTGATGCGTGGAACATACCATAATTCAAGTTATCTACAAGAACGAAAGTAAATCTAATGCAATAATTTCATATTTTAATTAATCCAAGTAATTGATTATGAAATTATTGCTCCATTGTAACAACCATGAAATACAGGTTTCTTGTGCAAACAACTAATATTTGACATGTGTAATTTCACATGTTATCTTGTGTGACATGAATGATATGAATATGTGGTCATTATTTTCATTTGTATGAAATGAATAATTCTGCAAATATTTATGTGATGTAATTTTTTTAAAATTGATGCTCCCTGTGCATCACATGGGGGAGTCAACGCTAGTTATATAGTAAAAAAAAACCCAACAAGGAGCACTTATTCAAACATTATGATTGATAATTCCACTCCCCCCTTCCCCCTTTCCTTTTTGAGGTCAATGAAGCGCAGTGCAGAAATGATGATTGGCAAATCTCCAATGAATTTCTGCTATTATTATGTTCACTGGCAATGCCACAAGGAATATTTTCTGAACGGAAATATAGCTTCAATGAGAAACCGGAACCATAAATAGAATTGTAAAAATTAGCCCCTTCTTTAATCACCTCATGTTCTCTCAGCTTCTTGTCTAGCTCTGCAAAGTTCTCCTCAGAATCATATTGACCAGGATGGTAAAAACATCTTTCAAGAAATTCATCCATTTTTTCACTGCAGTTCTCCCTGAAAATTCAGAACATAACTGTGAAAACATTTAAAAAGTCCCCCAAGCTTTGGCAATAAGGACAATGAGCAAATAATCTAGGCAGTTCAACATATGCGCTGTTAAAAACATAAATGGTTTTATCTTGACACCCATAATGAGAAGTCCCAAATTCAAATGACTCACCGAGCAGTGGTGGAGCCAAGACTCTAGGCTAGTAGGGGGGAGGAATTTCACTCCAAAACTCTTCCATATACCATCTAAAAGAATTATATTTAGTAGCATATTGTTAGAAGAAAATACTTCCCTTTCAATTTTTAGATTGAGCCAAATGAGATTAACTAACAAACAGTATCCTGATTGTCTCCCATCAAAGTTTTAAAAACCAAGTTGAACTTAAATGAGCATACCAAGAATTACTCAGCACATAATATTGACACGTTCACTATCTATATATCAATGAGGACATAGTTCTATATCAAATTGATATTCATCCAATGTATAACAAGAATGCACAAAACATACACCATCAACCAATGTAACAATAATCCAATTAACGACACAAAAAAGATTTTTCAAGGAGAAAAATATTTATCTTAAAAAGCACAAAAGTTTATGACTATCAATTTGCAGGGGGTAAAATTACATTTATAGAGCACTAAATACTATCTTATACAATGAGATTTCAGACATTTTGCACTACTTCAAAGCAAAGTGCTCTTTAAGAGCAGCCGCTATGTCCTTTATGCAAGACATAAGCCATTACCTCTTATCAATTCTACAAGTGAGGGTCTTGCTAACCATATTTCTTAGTTCTGCATCCGTCATCTTACTTCGAGCATAACCGTAGATGGTGAAATGCTAAAATAAGACAGATTCTTTTAATCAAAACCAAATCTTCCAAAATATAATAATTAAAGAAATCAAAACGTCTAAAATCTGACCTTAGGGAGACAGTCCTCATAGTAGAGTGCAAAAAGGGCTGGAAATATCTTCTTCTTGGCAAGGTCTCCAGAGGCTCCAACCACAGTGATGCTAACAGTGGACTCATCTCCATTGCCATCAACATTGACCGAACCTTCAGATTCTTCTGAAGATGCAACAGAAAAGATTTCGCCCTTCAATCGCTGAAGAACAGTTTCATCTTTAACAGGAGTTGCCGTGGCTGCTGCTGCAGCGCCTACAGTCATATGTCATCTGTATGAATCTATATTCCGTGCATCACTTGACAGATTAACAACAAAATTAAAAACAGGATTCAACCCTCCTAAAATCTTATTCACATCCGTTGACCTGCGTATATTTTCGTCCCGATTTTCAAATCATCAAAGATTTTCGCTGATGGTCAGCAGGTAGAGAAGAAGACACAGCAAGCCAATTTGATCTTGCACAAGTAATAAAACCACATATGTTTAATGAAAATATCTGAGAAGAGGGAAACCAACCGTCCTGCTGCGGCATGTGGAGGGCATTCAGCTGGGAATCAGATGGAGATTTCAGGGAAACCTTGGCGGCAAGACAGCGTTTGGAGGCGGAAGAAGAAGAAAAGACCAGGAAATGAGGATTCCCTAACTTGGACGATGAAGGAGCATGTGGATATGATTGAGGCGACGATCGAACCGATGGGTAAGAAGAACAGCAACGCGTTGAATAAAGTGCCACCATATCTACACCTTCCAAAGAATCTAGAAAACTTTTTGAGTGAAAAGGACGATTGGGAATGGGATGGAGAAGTTCCAGAGGAAGAAGGAGATTTGAAGAGGTTTATAAGAGTCTTTGGGATTAACGAGAGAAGGCCTTTGAGATCTCCGAAGAGCTGCTTGTCCCTCCCGCCTCTCTCTTGTCTCCGAGGGAGTTTTGGCAGTCTATTCTTTTTATTTATATATTGCTCAGAAATGATCGGTCAATAGCGGTACAAATTGGTGTTTGGTACTGATTCGTCACCTCCTATGCATTGGGCACGAGACAAAAGACATTTCTCATCTTTTTCATGCTTTGATGTGAGTTATTATTTCGTAAATACTCTTATATGAAAGAATGTAAAGACAGAGTTTGTTAAGGGTAAAGACATTTCAATTTCAATATGAAAGTATGTAAACACAGTTTGTTAAGGGCAAACATTTGCGGGTGATGTAAATTTAAGATAACCTTGTTACTTTAACTAAATTATCTTTATTTTGTCAAATTAGTTAATAACAATCTATAAGTATTTCTCTCCCAATCCTATAGTTAAGTCATTTTTAAATTTTAATTGCCCCATCATGTCTAAAGAAAAGTACTTAAATTATTGATATAGTTTAAAAAAAATTAATTTTTTTAACTTGAAACAAAAATTTAGTTTATCGTTATTAAATGTATCATTTTTAAAATATTTTTTTCTCGTATAGAATACTTAACTCTACTTATATAAAATTGTAAAAGATTAAAATTAAAAGAAAATAATCATGGATGGGACAATTGTTTTCTTTACAAAAAAAAAAACAGAGAGAGAGAGGACAATACATTGATCTTCTTTTCTTTGGGTTCGTTTGAATTTCAGTTGGATATAATAAATTATAAAAATAATTGATTACGTAGTAGATTTTAATCATAATTAATTATGTTATAACACAATCTGTTTGAATACTGTTTTTCTAAAATTAATTTTAACAGAATTGAAAATGTTTGGATAATTTAATCAGAATCAATTTTAACTATATAAATTACTATATAATCTAATTCTTAAATATCAAACATTAATTTTTTGAGGATACAAAATTTGAATTTTATTAAGAAAAAAAGAAGAAGAGAGAAGAGAGTTTAATTTTATTTTTATTAAATTATGTGCTTTATTTGTAATTTTTTGTGAACTTTCTTTTGTAATTTTCTTTAACATTTTTTAATAAACTTTTGGCAAAAGCTGATTCCATCAGCTTGTAATCCGTATTTATATGCTTTTTGGACCGTTTGAGTAATTTGCTGAAAACATTGATTTTGGAGGGGAAAAATCAATTTTTTCCCTTATCCAAACACAATGTTTTATGTTTCGAGATATTCTTACAGGTAACCATGAGATTAATAGCTCAAAAAAAAATTTTAAAATTCATTTAAAGAGTTATATTCTTTTAAGTAATACTTTTCATACTTACATTAAAAAAAAATTAAAGTCTAAAATACTATTTAAAGAGTCCAAACTATCATCATCAATACCACACCCATTTAGTCACTATTAATCCTACGAATAGGCGAGAGGTTAGGCGGACCAGGACAGCAAGCAAAGGCAAAATTGCTACTGCCTCGGATGCCCCTCGTGAATTGTATTGATTATTGAATATCATCATGAAAATGTCACTCTGTCTAGAGATGTAGAAAACAATTGAGTTAACTTGAGGAGAAAACGATGTGCCACGCGTCCATGCAATTCTCGACTTAGACTACAAAGATAAAATACTCCTCAAAATAGTTTTTTTTTTTTTTTTTGGGTTCTTAGAGGCTGTGATTACTGAAGCTTAGCAAGTTTCTAAAATTTTTATTAAAAACTTAGTTATTAGAATTACGGTAAATTTTGATCAAAATCCATAAAATAACACATCACTAACGTAACGATGATGTTCGAGAACGACAGATACTTTGACCAAAGTTAGCTACAGCTCCAAGTATTAATTCATTATCATCAATTTAAAAAACTACAAAGACTAAACCTAAATCACAAATCGTTGCTCAAAAAAAATTAATCACAAATCTACCTTATTTAACAAGAGTTTCCCCACATGATTCACACTCATGAAGATGTTACCGAAAGGAGATCAACACAATTAGGATTCAAGTGTGTGTGCGTGTGAGTGAGAGGGAGAGGGGGGGGGGAGAGGGAGAAAGGGGCATACAAAAGTAGATTCAGACCCAGAAACAGTATGCTTGAAAGGGTCTCCGTTCCAATCACCTTCATGAGCATGGGCATGGCACTTAGTTATGCTGATGCCTGAGATTCCATGCATTGAAATTTATAAGGTCAAAGTTCCATGCAAAGAAGGTCAAAGTTCAGCATTAGATTTCTAAAAACGACTAGTCGTACAAGGCACCAAAAAAAAAAATAATAAACAAGAAGTCACTTTCCTTCATTCAATTGATGAAACTCACCCACCAGGATACAACCTTCAGTTTGAACAACACACTACCTACATGATGTACCCTCCTTCTCTATTCAACTCTCAACAAAAAGGAACAACAACAACAGAAGCCGGCAAAACTACACAAAAAAAAGTACTCTAGGGGTTGCTCAACTGCAGGCAAACCTGCCTTCTAGGAGTCA
This sequence comes from Prosopis cineraria, assembly GCF_029017545.1. Taxonomy (NCBI): domain Eukaryota; kingdom Viridiplantae; phylum Streptophyta; class Magnoliopsida; order Fabales; family Fabaceae; genus Prosopis; species Prosopis cineraria. The sequence goes on from NW_026555335.1 coordinate 31,144,358, forward strand.
ATGATAATTGATTTTTAAATGACGGAAACCAAAAAGAAAATATAAATGCTATGCAATGATATTATTCCCCTTGTAGCATTCATCATCAGGGGAGCCACACTGCATACCAACCATAAATAAGAGGGGAGAAAAATCTAGACTACTCTCAATGTCTATTCCACAAAATTGCAGGCCGAGAGCCTCACAGTACAACAGCAACCTTCTCTGGCGAAACCGCCGAGGAGGGATGAGCAATCAGGGGCTCGTAATGGTCAGCCCCAGCACCGCACCAACCTGCAATGGCAAAAATTTCATACAGAATCGATTTGGAAATGACATTAACAGACATTAGGTATCTAGCCTTTCTACCTTACCTAGAAGGCTCAAGAGGCAAAGAAAATATTTGTCCCAGAGCATAAAAAAATAAGTGGCAAGAAATGATAAAACCCAACCAAACAAGGTAGAGCAATGATTTGGTATTTATAAGATCATTCTCTTATTAACTTTTTTTTCTTAAGATAAAACCCTTTGATACGGTCTTCTTCTTCTTTCTTGGTGACATTCAATTCTTGGATCTTCTGTAGTCTCTCAATTTAGCCTCCAACAATTTGGTCCAGTAAAAGATTATTCTCTCCTTAATTCGGTTGTCTCAAGATAAAACCCTTTAATAAGGTCTTTCTTTTTCCCCCATTTTTGTGACCTTTAATTTAGTCTTCAAAAGGGTCACTTTTCGACCAATAAAGTCTCTCGATTTAGCCTCCAACTAACCAAGCCTACCACTGAAAAGGTATACAAAATTAGCCTCTGCTTCATTACCTGTTCCTTTCATGAAGAGAAAAATGGGAGGTTCCAGAATTTGGCTCCTCGGACGATGTGGAAGGAAGAAAACACAGTTTTCTTCGTCAACCATTGCATCAGAACCATGTGCTTGCACCTGAAAATAATTAAATATAACCTTAGACGAAATCTCTATGAAAGATGACAACTTCCACATGTATGCAAAAAGTGCAGACAAGTCAATTGTCAAATGAAAGAGTAAATTAAATTCAACAATCCTCCTCTAAATTGTTAAAAGTTTCATAGACAATTTCCTTGCTATTTTCAATATCAATATATATATATATATATATGATAACTCATTTTAATTAATTCATTATATTTAACTCATTTTAAATAAAAGGCAACTTTAAACGTCAATCTAATTTTAATTTTCTTATCAAAACACGCTCTATTTACTTTTTTTTGTTTTAAAAGGTATGTATATAGATTAATTGAGAATAGTAGGGGATAACTATGTTTTGAGAAGGTCTGAATATATTTTGAAACATAGAGATAAATTCTATGTGGTTTCAGCAAAATTCGGAAGAAATTTGCGTGATTTACTTAAAAAAAATTAACGTAAAAATTAAATTTCCTCATCCATGAACTCTCATGGGATGATGAATAAGAGCTACTGAAAATTTCCACATTTATGTCAGAACTTAAGCTTATTAATACAAGAAAAAAAAAAATCCAGCCCTAAAATAAAGCATCCTAGACTACTTACCACATATATCTCTCTCTTGAACTCAGTTGCTAGGCACTCGATGGCTATATCATCACCAAATGCTGCGGCATGACCCTCTCGATTCTCATCTACAGATAACAAGCCCTCTTCAGTATATTGCAAAGTGATGATATCATACTCATCGTCAGAAGATCCAGAGAGCAACATGTATTTGGCCCAACTGGGACCGTCATTCACTGGGACGCATCTCTCTTTGTAAATAGACTCTGCCGCCATTTCTCTTCAATCAAGAAAGTAGATAGTAAAGAAAACAAGTAGTGGTAAAAGTAACAGCATTCTGGGCTCATATCCATTTAAAAGCATAATATTTCAAAGGCAAATCATTTAAGCAGGAAAGAAACTGCACTCTCTCTGCTAAGAAGTGAGAGAAAGATTGACAAGTTCTCAAAAAATATATAGTATAAATCGTAACTCCTAATGTCCCTAAGGCTTTACCAAAATACATGACTCAATGGTGAGCCGAGTTCACTAAGCTATAGTGTGCCATATCATCAATGAGACGGTAAAAGAAAGTAAAATAGCGTCTAGAACTGGAAATAGGTTTCCCAAGAAATTAGAATAGCCAAAGACACCTAAAGAAATTAGCGAACCTAACTGATAAAGTCTATCAGGTGTATATAAGATCTGAAGGTATTGGAATTCCAGAAAAAGTTGATTCAGAAGCCTATTCACATGCTATCGTGATTACTGTCCTAATTCTTAACACGTTTTTAGGTAGAAAAGCGGGTTACTAAATATGCGTTCAATAGACTAGCGTGACCTTCCTGCACAAAGAAGAAAATGGGAAAAAGGAAACTAGTCGAACTAAAAATGAGCCCAACGAACGATACCTTTGCATCCCAAGGAGAACGAGCTCATCGATGGCCGAATCAAGGGCTACGCGATCCCCCTTATTGGCCAACAACTTCACCTCCTGGACAACATGCACACCCCACCCATTCCTCAGATCCGGCGAGTACATGTGCCGAATCGCATCGTCAATGCTTTCCCTCTCCTGAAAAGTCGCAGATCCAAGATCTTCCAAGAACCTTCTCACCGTGCGCTTCCTCAGATCCCGCGCGCCGATTTCACCGCCCATCGCCTTCTGTGAAGCCGTGAAGAGGCAGTTGCCGTCGGCCGAGACCTCACCGCCATGAGAAAGGCGGAAAACGACGGATCTAAGGGTAGAGGAATGGTCATCCTCGGGAGCCTTCCAAAGCACGCCCTTAGACTGCAGCCTTTGTAGGTGCCGCCGTTGCTGCTCTTCTAAGCCAAGAACGTCTTCCCAACCGTCGTTGACGGCGGCGACACTCGTCTGGTTAACTAGATCTACGGCTTTGATGGCTTCAAGGGGCGCGGATTTCGGATCCCTCCAAGGGACAATCGGCGACGAACCTTGAAAGGGCTCGGTAACGGTCGTCGAATCGCACAGCAGTTTTCCCATTTGAATGGAAATTTACTACTTTATTTAGGATTTTTTTTTTCTTTTTGTTTTTTTGGCTCTTCAATGGCGGAGGGGAAGCTGCAGAACGAGAAGAAACTGAGCGGGGCTAACGGATGGGTGGACGGAGAAGAAGAATTAAGACACGTGGATGAATCTGACTTTTCTGACCGCAAGAGATGGTGAGGGACGTTGGCGAAGCATAACGCGCGACACAGAGCCAGACAAAGTATTAATAACAATTACTATTTTTTATATTTATTATTATTTTTAATTTTATTTTTTTTATATTATATTATATTGCTTCCACGTTTTGCTGCCGAAACTAGTCGTTGGAGGCTGAACGTCATTGCCCGACGCTAAGGCACAGGCTCCACGTTGGAATATTCTATTCTCGCCTCCAGTGGCACCACAACGGTTCTTTGTTCTCCTTCATTTTGTTGCCTTTTAATTAATTACTCCATTCATTTTAAATTATAAAACACTTATAAAAAAAATTTCTATCTTAAAATATAAAACATTTTAAATATATTAAAATTTTATTAAATACATTAATTTTAATATTATTTATTCTTTCTTTATAATTAATTTTTATCTCTTCTCTTTTTAAAATATTAAATGATAAATATTTTTAAAAATTTATATTTTATTTTAAAAAAATAAAATTATGAAATGTATTTAATAAAATTTATTGATATGTGAAATTTTATTTAAAAGTGTTTTATAATTTAAAATAAATAAAGTAATTAATAATTAATAAATTAATTGAATTGATACTTGGATTGGGCCAAGCTCTTGACTAGTGGATAAAGAGTGATATTCTGAAACCCAGACCCACATCATGCTAACTAATCAATCAATATTATTATCTTCACCAATGTCTCGTTGGAAATTTCTAATATGTTGCTCTGCAACTGGAAGGTGCAGATTAATTATGCCCCCCATGATCTGAATCATGCTGCGGAAACGTTGGCAAAAAAAGGAACAGATGGATCTGAGTTTTTTTACTTCTGTTCTTTTTTCCTAAAGGACACTGTGCATAGGGAGAATATGGAATCTCAATCCCAAGACTCTATTTAGTTTTGACCCAAAAAAAAAAAGACTCTGTTTAGTTTTATTTTGTAACTGGGCTTGGCCCCTTTAATTACCAAAAATACATATAATTAATATTAGAGAAAATAAAAGATGAAAAACTAAAAAGCAAAACATTAGGGCACAAAAGCTAATACTTTATTAGTCACTGAAGAATTAACTGCTTTTTATTGGATGTATGATGTGTTAAGGGTGTTATGTTGAATTTGCTAAAAGAAAAAAAAAAGTCGCATTAAGCAAAGTAAAAAATGATGCAAGGTAAAGGATTTTGCAATGGGCAACTAGATTGAGTTGCTGAAATGTTCAAAAAGATTGTACAGAAATGTGAGTGGAGAGTTGAAGAGTCGCATATGTGTATGGCTTTCTCCTTTTGTAAGCACCAAGTGGCAATGTTTCTTATAATTTATGTTTCACTTTTTTAAGATCATTAGCTATAATTTTCTCATGTTTCTTCACTTTTGTCTCTTTTTCAAAATAACGTGTGCTTGACAAAGTTTTTTCATGACTTCCTTTCATCTAAAAAACCTTGGTAAGCTTAGGACCAAATTTTTTGCCAAAATAGTTGGGCTTGAGGCAAAAATCATATTTTAGCACAAACAAATTCATTTTTCAAACTTTATACAATTTACCATAAGTCCATAACACTTTTTTTTTGTCCTGATTTGAATTTCCATTTTGTTTCTACATATAAGTCTTAATCCAACGTTTAAGGTATAATTATTTTTTGTTTCTAATAACATGGATATAGTTAAGATTTGAAATAGAATAACATTAAATGGAGGGTAAAACTGACAAGGAAAAAATAATCCTTATGTAGTATGTAAATTTTGTCTTTTCCTTAGTCTGTTTTTTTCTGGGCAAGTAAATAGGTATGAAGAAAGTTTGTGTATTAATAAACATTCAACTACCTATAAATCAATTAATATCTTATAAAAAAATTAAACAATCCATATTGTAACCCTATCTTTTTAAATAATGTTTTCCGCAACCAAAATAAAAAATTTATTTTAACTAAAACAATTAAAATTTGACCAGCTGAAGCTAAACTAGAAGATCCCAATCCATGTCAAAGACCTAATGTACACTCATCTGAATGAAATCAGCATTAATTTTAGACTCTTCATATTATTTGGTTATAACTAGTATTCTCAAAAAAATAAAAAATAAAAAGGTAAAAAAGCAAGTTAGTGCCTAAATCATAAGTTCAGAATGTCAAGAATCTTAAATTCAAAACGCTCCTAAACTTATAGTTTAAGGGCAAATTTGTTTAAAAAAAATTAATTGTGCTGGTTTACAAACATGTGCCAATTCAATCATCAAAAGAATTGGCTGGAACTTCTTACATGAGCGAACAAGAAAACACATTTTCATCACTAAAAGTTTGGCAAGGATAAAGGCACTGTGTAGAATACTGAGGAGGATTAGAGAACACAATCACATCTTCATTATTACTGATCTCTTCTTCATTATTTGTGTTCTCATCTTCAGGTTCCATTTTGCAGCAGCAGCAGCAACAACAGTATTCCTCTTGGTTTATAATCTCAGCATGCTTCCCAAATCGATCCTTCACATGTTGAACAAGTTGTGTTGCGTCCACAACACCCCTCACAACAACTTGTGAGTCTTCCCTGTTCACATCAACAGACACAACCCCTTTCATGTTCTCAAGGCTTCTCTGCACATCACTTGCACAACCTTCACAGTGCATAAAGGTCTTGAGAATCAGAATCTTGAGTTGTGGAGGATCTTTCTTCTGTTGTTGTGCCTCTTGGGTCTGATGAGATGGATTAATAATATTTACCAGTATTGGGGAAATGAGGTCCACATTTTTGCTGTATTTCTTTCTCAGTCTTTTCAACACTTTCAATGGCTCAGCCTCTTTTCCTCTCACTATCACCTTCTGATTTTCTCTATCAACCACCACCTTCTCCACTCCTATATATATATATATTTTAGCCTCCATCAAATACTGATTCATACAATCAAATCAAATATATATATACATATAGTTTTCTTTGTTGTTTCGTTCTTTCTTTAGTCCATTAGATGACTTGTGGTTTACAGTCGGCTAGGGTGATTCTCACACAGCTCAAAAACACAAATATATATATATATATATATATTTAAATTACCTATTAACAAGATTTTCATATTAAAAATACAATGATTGGAATTTAAATATTTTAAAGCAATCAATCTTACTCAGAGTGAAAAGAGATATAGACACATGATTAGGGGCGGACCTATGTGTTGTTGATGGAGGGTAAATGCCTCCACTTAGAAAAATGCATGTCAACAAAATTTTGTACTTTGTTGCTATAAAATTTAGGATTTTGAGCCCATTAAAATATTAATTTTTTTATTTAAAAAAAAATTTTAATGTAATACTAAGATTTAAATATATTTTCGTGTTTTGAGTATTGAAGTGAAAATATAATTAGTTAATCAATTTTATTTAACTTAATCTTTAAAATTAAACATATTGTATTTAAATAATAAATTCTGAAGTTTTAAATTTTTTTAAAATGCCCCCACTAATCAAAGATCCTCGGTCCCCCTATTATTATGTACTATCTCCCAAATTTTTCCAAGAAACCCGTAGGATTTTCCTACACGGACAAAAAATACTATATTCAAGAAACCAACCAATATGACTTTTTTCTGGCCAAAAAAAGAAAAAAGAAATCAACCAATATTATTAAAAATAATTAACGTAAGATCTTACTAATAAATTAAACATAAAAATATTATTAAAAAACAAATTACAATTTGCTTATTATTGATTTTGTCCAAAACAATATTAGAGCCATATTTTAATTGTACTAGAAATTAAAAAAACAACATATAAAGGCACACATAATTAAACTCTCACAAACACAAAGTACATTACCATCAAAGCCTCTCAAGCATTTGAACATTTGTTCTGAACATCCTTCACAATGTATGAATGCTTTTAGGACAATATCATTTTCTTCTTCCCCCATTTTCTCAGAACCTCTCCTTTTGAACTGTGGATATGGAACCGAGAGATTAGGCTCTGTGTGTATATATAACTGATTGACATATCATGTATTATTTCTGCCAAATTGAGTTAATTAGTCCTATTATTATTATTATTACCATGTTTGCATTATAATAATTTATCAGATTTGCAAAACGTAAATCCAAATAAACAGTCCCTCTTAATGAAGAAAAACCATAATGTATGAAGAACAATGAAGGCTACATGTGTGTGAGTCACATATAATCCTCTTTTTTGGCAAAAAAAAAAAAAAGTCTAGTAAGTAGTAACTGTGAAATTTTTTTTCAGAAAAAATTAATTGTGGCATTTACTGTGATGCTTCTTATAGAGAATTACAGATAAGAAAACAAATTATATACAATTAATAAATCTTGAAATAAAATATATTCCTGAATTTAAAAATTGAAAAGTATAATAATTAATGCCCAATAAGAATTATTAGATGCATGACAGTGAAGAAACCATATATGTCTAATAAAATATTAATTTTTCCACCAATTTATTTCTATTCTATACATATTATGTACAATGTGAATTTATATCCATGATCTCCAAGTAAAATAAAAGGTTAAATAGCAATATAATTCTTAAACTATAAGTTTTGAAGGATTTGAAATCTTAAACTCATTTTTGTGCAACATTCCCCTCAATTTTTGAAAATGGTGCAATGCAGACCCTATAATTAAGAAAAGTTAATTTTGGTTATTAATTGACAAAAAAATAACAGAAAGGGATATCAAAACTTACATAAATTGACCAAAATAATTTTCTTTGTCCATTCTATAATTTATTGGGTCCTTGGTTGTAACTTTCAAATCCTTTTCTGTAATTTTTCAGTCTTTTTTTGTTATTTTTTAATTAATTAGTAATCAAAGTTAACTTTTGTTAAAGATAAGTTACATTGCAAGATTTTTAAAAATTAAGAAAAAAATGTTGCACAAATAAATTGAGGATCCCAAATAATTTAGACTTATAGTTTAAAGGCTAAATTGCTCTTTTAACCCTAAAATAAAAAAGATATCTATTACAATAGTTACTGTGCTGGTGGCATTCTTATACGCATTATGCTTGTAACATGGCTCTTGTATAGTCAGATTGCAGCATCTCCTATGATCATTGATTAAACAGATTTTTCACATTCAATATGGCAAACAAATAAAAAAAAACAGATTTCTCATATTGAATTGGTCAAGAAGCAAAAATTTACTCTTATAATATACTCCCTCTAGACTAAAATACAGGACATTGACAATTAATTCACAATTTTCAAAAAATGTTAGTTAGAATTTCAATTTTTTTAAAAAAATATATCTTTTTAATTTTACCATCATTAAATACCTTATATAAATTCTTTAATAATGATAATTAAAATTTTAATGCATCATTTTTTTTTTCAAAAATGTAATAAATGAAGTAGGGGTATAGTTGAAAAAGTAATTATAAAAGTTATCTAATGATTTATATTTTAAACCAAACAAAGCTTTTAAAAGATATCTTATATTATGATATGAGAGGGAGTGTATGTTACCAAGAATATTGATGCGCTGATCATTATAACGCTTCAAACATTAGTTACACGATCTCATTTATAACATGAATCACATGATTCTAGGTCAACCACACATCTAGACACAATAATAAGAGCCTCACACTAATCTCTAAAGTCATGTACATTTATTAATTAGATTAATTTTTTTTTTATTGTTTACAAGTATACTTTTATTAGAGACAACCATTTTTGAAGCACTGGCTGAATGCTAAATGCAAGCACCCCTTTCCTTGTGAAGATTCAAACTTTTGTTTGATAAATTGTGAGACACTAGCCACTTCAACTGGAACTAACCACCATTTGTTAATTGAATTAATAATTATTTATTTAATTTAATGATATTCATGATTATTGATTATTTATATTATAATTCCCTTTTTCATCAAATTCATATTTAAAACATTAATCATTCCAGCAACAAGAAGTTTAATATCATTCAAATCCAAATAGCAAGTCATGTGTAGGGGCCTAAAGCTATCTACCAGCACTCTCCAATAACAGTTAATAAGTTGTATTTAATCAAAAGTCAACAAATATGAACATGTTTTTAATCGGCTATGTACAAATATCCAACACATGAATTAAAACTAGGAGTTAATTACAAGGTAGCTAGTAGCCTCAAGCAACCTCCAGCCTCATATTTCCTCCCTTCCTGACCATTATACTCTTCACCAGTAAATTTTAGGTTTACTTTTTCATATATCTTAGGTCTATTCTTCACCAGTAAATTTTAATAAACGATGGGAGAAGATAATATCTCAATAAGCACCAAATAATTTAAGATAGCATGCAAGAATGGATTACAAGTATTAAAGTGGAAAAATGATAATCATAATAAATATGCATGACAATTTATTAACATCCATTATAATGAACCTCGTTATTCTCCCTAACCGAACCTATGAGCTATTCATAATAATAGATTTCATTCACGTTATTGAATTTACACCATGCTTTCTAATTGAGAGATGTAGCCCAGCCAAAGGTTATAGAACTCACAACTGGACCATAAGTTCTCTCCCATACCCTTATGCTCGAGAGGTGGTATTGTTGTATGTGTGTCAAAAGTGTGTGTGTGTCAAAGTCCCACATTGATTAAAAGAAAGACTCTCCTAGTGTATATATACTAAGGAATGAAGTGGGCTAGTAAAATGGGCTTGGAAGAGAAGTGGTCTCGCGCACATGAGACAGGCCAACTCAGGGCAATCGCAATTGAAATCAGCCGATTCGCCCCCCCTGCGTGCGAGTTCAAGAGGTAGTGGGTTCCTTTTACCGGATTATTTTACAAATAAATAATTATTTTGGCTTGCCGTTCCAGAGTTGAATGCGTTTTGTGTAACTCCAACGTTTCCAGACAAGTTTTTAAATAATTTTTATGAGATTGTAGCCGAGTTTTTAAACCGGTGGTAATCTCCCAACGTTCATGTCCACCTTCGGGCTATATATAGCCATGGGTTCAGACAGAGCGAAATACAGAAGCCTCTTGAGCCCTCGTGGTTCTCTCTTCCTCCCTCTGCCAATCTATCTGTGTCCGTCTGTAATTACGTTTGGTCTCCGTTGTTTTGTTCCCGCGTTCCGCCGAGGAAGTGCTTGTTTAATCCTGGGGAACTACCGGCCGTCCGAGGGTGTGCCGAAATAGTTCTTAAGGACAGTGTCCTTCTAGGCACGACTCAAGCAACCAGTCAAGAGTTTGCTGTTACACACGTTTGCCGCCGGTATTATTCAACAATCTTAAGAACTATTCAACCCAATGTCGACCAACAATGCTGAGGGTGTCACTCCCGAAGGTGTGCCGGGTGGTTCGGCCGGAGGTCAGTACGTGCCTGCCGCTGTTGCCGTCCCCCTACCAAGGCCGTTCCCGGACATATCAAAGATAGAAGTCTTTGATGGCCGGAACTTCAAACGCTGGCAAGAACGTGTCTTCACCGTCCTTGACATGCATGGTGTGGCTGCTGCTCTTGCTCAATTCGAGCCTTCTGCTGATACTGATCAAGCCTAACGAGTTGCATGGACTCATGCAAACAAGGTATGCCGACATACTATCATTAGCACTTTATCTAATGATTTGTTCGATGTCTACTATGTCTACAAGGAAGCTTGTAAGATATGGGAGTCCCTGGTTACAAAGTACACTGCTGAGGATGCCGGTAAACAAAAGTTCGTTGTGGGCAACTATTATAAATGGGAGATGACCGAGAACAAGGATGTGAAGGAGCAAATCAACGAATATCATAAGCTGCTGGAGGAGCTTTGTGCTGAAAACATCAACCTTCCAGACGAGTTTATTGCTGGGATACTGATTGAGAAGCTGCCAGAATCATGGTCTGACTACAAACAGCAGTTGAAACACAAACAGAAGCAGCTATCCTTGACTGACTTGATTACTCACATCATCATCAAAGACACCAACCGCAAGGCAATACGTGCAACTCGAACCAGAGAAATGACATCCAAAGCCAACTTAGTGGAGACAAAGCCTCACAGCAAGAGGTATGATTCTAAAACTAAAGACAAGAGGAATAGAAAATCTGATTACAAACCCAATGCTTCTAACCCCTCTTTCAAAAAGAAAGGAGATTGTTTTGTCTGTGGCAAACCAGGACACTATGCAGCACAGTGTAGAAAGAGAGCAACCCGGGATAAGCCTCGAAAGCCAAATGTAAATTTGGTACAACGAGATGGTGACAGTGATGATGACATCATTGCTGCAGTGGTGTCACAAGCTCTCTTGATTTTTGATGTGAAGAAATGGGTGGTAGACTCCGGGGCTACCAGGCACATATGTGCAAGCCAAGAGATGTTTACCACCTATAATCCTGTAAAGGAAGGGGAAGACCATGTTTACCTTGCTGATTCCCGAACTGCTAAAGTTCAAGGAAAAGGGAAAGTGGTCTTAAAGCTCACATCAGGAAAGACTCTGGCTCTGAATGATGTTCTGCATGTGCCTGAAGTTAGAGCTAACTTAGTGTCAGTTACTCTTTTAGGGAAAGCTGGGGTTAAAGTGTCATTTGAATCTGACAAGATTGTAATGACAAAAAATAATGTGTTTGTAGGCAAAGGGTATTGTAATCAGGGACTGTTTGTTCTAAATGTTGATGAAATGAATAAAACTGAATCTTCTGAGTATATACCTGTTTATATGGTTGATTCCTTTGATCTGTGGCATGCTAGACTAGGTCATGCTAGTAAAGGTTATATAAATAGGATGCGACAACTTGGACTACTTTCTGAAATTAAAAACAGAGATTTTGGAAAATGTGAAGTATGTGCAGAAACTAAACAAAGTAAAAAACCTCATTTTTCTAGTCAAAGAGAATCTGAATTACTATCTTTAATTCATACAGATTTAAGTGACTTAAAACAAACCATGACTAGAGGTGGTAAAAAATATTATATAACTTTTATTGATGATTTTTCAAGATATACTAAAGTATACTTGTTAAGAAACAAAGATAAGGCTTTTGAAAAATTTCTGTTATATAAAGCAGAGGTTGAGAATCAGTTAAACAAAAGAATTAAAAGAGTTAGATCGGATAGAGGAGGAGAATATATTTTGTTAAATGATTTTTGTGAAAAAGAAGGAATTATACATGAGATAACACCTCCTTATTCTCCCGAGTCTAATGGTGTTGCAGAAAGAAAAAATACAACATTAAAAGAAATGATGAATGCTTTGCTTGTAAGTTCTTCTGCCCCTGATAACTTATGAGGTGAAGCTATTTTGTCTGCATGTTTTTTACAAAATAGGATACCTCATAAGAAAATGAAGAAAACACCTTATGAGTTATGGAAAGGGTTTACCCCAAACTTAAAATATTTGAAAGTGTGGGGGTGTCTTGCAAAAGTTTTATTGCCTGATCCTAAAAAGAGGAAAATTGGCTCTAAAACTTTTGATTTTATGTTTATTGGGTATGCTGAACAAAGTACAGCGTATCGCTTTTTAGTTTTAAAAAGTGATGTTTTAGACCAAAATACAATTATAGAAACTAAGGATGCTGAATTCTTTGAACATATTTTTCCTTTGAAAATTAAGCATGTTTCTAAACCTGTTGAGAATTCAGAGTTTGAACAAAATTTTAACGAGGATTTGGTTTTAAGGAGAAGTAAAAGGCAAAGGAAAGAAACAAGTTTTGGAGATGACTTTTACACTTATCTAGTACAAGATGAACCGTTAAATTTTTATGAAGCTATTTCTTCTCCTGATGCCAAATATTGGAAAGAAGCAATTGAAATTGAAATTGATTCTTTAAGGAAAAATAAAACTTGGGTTTTATCAGATTTGCCCCAAGGAGCTAAGGCTATTGGGTGTAAATGGATTTTTAAGAAAAAATATTTTCTAGACGGTTCAATCGATAAGTATAAAGCAAGGCTTGTGGCCAAGGGTTTTACTCAAAAAGAAAATATAGATTATTTTGACACTTTTTCTCCTGTGACTAGAATCTATTCTATAAGAGTTCTTATTGCTTTGGCTTCAATTTACAAACTTTTTGTTCACCAAATGGATGTTAAAACAGCTTTTTTAAATGGTGATTTAGAAGAAGAAATTTACATGGCACAGCCTGAGGGATGTGTGATTCCTGGGCAAGAAAATAAAGTTTGTAAACTTGTAAAGTCTTTATATGGCTTAAAACAAGTGCCTAAGCAATGGCATGAGAAACTTGATCAAGTTTTGACAACTGGTGGATTTTTTACTGTTGAAGTAGAAAGATGTGTTTATACAAAGTTTGTAAATAATGATTGTGTGATTATATGCTTGTATGTGGATGATATGCTAATTTTTGGCTCTAGTATATGTATTGTTAATGAAACAAAAATTTTTCTTTCTTCAAATTTTGACATGAAAGATATGGGTGAAGCCAAGGTAATCTTGGGTGTAAAAATCATAAGGAATGAAAATGGAATCTTGCTTTCCCAAGAACATTATGTTGAGAAAATACTCAAAAAGTTTGGACATCTTGAAGATGCTCCTTTGAGTACTCCTTATGATTCGAGTGTGCAATTAAAAAAGCACAAGGGTGACCCAGTTGCTCAATCTGAGTATGCACAGGTTATTGGGAGTCTGTTGCATTTGATGAACTTTACTAGGCCTGATATAGCTTATGCTGTAGGCAGATTGAGTAGATATACTCACTGTCTAGGCAGTAAACATTGGGAGGCTCTGGTGAGAGTCTTGAGATATTTGAGAGGTACCATGAATTATGGTATATTGTATAATGGATTTCCCGCTGTATTGGAAGGATACAGTGATGCTAACTGGATTTCAGATTCAGAAGAGACAAAATCCACTAGTGGTTATATATTCACTCTTGGTGGTGGTGCAATAACCTGGAAATCTGCAAAACAGACGATCAACACAAAATCCTCAAGGGATTCTGAGTTCATTGCAATGGAACTGGCTGGGACTGAAGCTGAGTGGTTGAAAAACTTCTTAGCAAGTATTCCAATAGGTGAAAAGCCCACACCATCAGTGTCTTTACATTGTGATAGCCAGTCTGCAATAGCAACGGCTAAAAATAAGACCTTCAATGGCAAAAGTAGACATATTCGATTGAGACATAATATTATAAGGCAGCTGCTTAAAGACGGGGTAATCTCAATCGATTACGTGAGATCAGAGTTAAATCTGGTGGATCCGTTAACTAAACCCCTAGGGAAGAAATTTATTATTGAAACGTCGAGGGGAATGGGACTTAAGCCTGTTTGAAATTAACGGTGATGGCAACCCAACCTTTGTGATTGGAGATCCCATGAAGAAGGTTCAATGGGTAAAAATAAGTCACTTGTTAGTTCTGCTAGTACTGAATTTTGTCCCTTCCTATGGCTTGAGAAAGTGCTAGAATGCATTGAAAGGAGGCTGAGCGATAGCTCTTAATGTTTTCATAGTCCTTACGGATGGTGTATTCATTGCAGATACACTTGATGAAAACACCTATACAAATGTGGAGTGAGGCCGCTCCTATGAGATCGTGGCAAAATCTCTAGAGCATTTGTTAAAACCAGGCGAGCGCATGGCCGATAACGTGCAAAACCATCGTTAACAGCAGAGACTGTGGGGGTATAATCCGATTAATAAGACCTCTAGCACATGCTCAAGATCTGTTGGTTCAATAACGAAGTTACACTGACTTTTCTATGTGCTAAGTTTTATTAGTCTAGGTTTGGTTCAAGTCGACAGACACCAAATTTAAAGTGATTATCCTCCATGTGAATAACACAGACGAATATAGATCTTTTGACACATGTGGGGGATTGTTGTATGTGTGTCAAAAGTATGTGTGTGTCAAAGTCCCACATTGATTAAAAGAAAGACTCTCCTAGTGTATATATACTAAGGAATGAAGTGGGCTAGTAAAATGGGCTTGGAAGAGAAGTGGCCTCGCGCACATGAGACAGGCCAACTCAGGGCAATCGCAATTGAAATCAGCCGATTCGCCCCCCCTGCACGCGAGTTCAAGAGGTAGTGGGTTCCTTTTACCGGATTATTTTATAAATAAATAATTATTTTGGCTTGCCGGAGAAACTCAAATTTTGGCTGTCTGGAGTTTGAAGTCAAACCAAGAACGTTTTTTTCATTAAACAAATTAATTTTTTCTAAACGGTTGTTTTCCCAAACGTTCCCAACGTTTCCAGAGTTGAATGCGTTTTGTGTAAGTCCAACGTTTCCAGACAAGTTTTTAAATAATTTTTATGAGACTGTAACCGAGTTTTTAAACTGGTGGTAACCTCCCAACGTTCATGTCCACCTTCGGGCTATATATAGCCATGGGTTCAGACAGAGCGAAATACAGAAGCCTCTTGAGCCCTCGCGGTTCTCTCTTCCTCCCTCTGCCAATCTATCTGTGTCTGTCTGTAATTACGTTTGGTCTCCGTTGTTCTGTTCCCGCGTTCCACCGAGGAAGTGCTTGTTTAATCCTGGGGAACTACCGGCCGTCCGAGGGTGTGCCGAAATAGTTCTTAAGGACAGTGTCCTTCTGGGCACGACTCAAGCAACCAGTCAAGAGTTTGCTGTTACACACGTTTGCCACCGGTATTATTCAACAGGTATAATAAGTTCCAAGGACTTATCCAATCCCGGCCAAAAGATCAAATCATACTAAAGGCCCTAAGAAGAAGCTAATAAATGAGTTCCAATGTGGTGACAATATCATGATATTTAATTTCTCTAACATATCCATAAATTCTTCAAACAATATTGCAGTCCAAATCAATGCATACAATAATAACATTCCAAATCATATATATGTTATAAAACCAAATCTCATGCTTAGCTATTCATTTTTTTATAAATCACTTCATACGACATAATATCTCACTTTACTAGAGTTTTAAACAATGTAGCATAGTAAATAATTTCATAACAATTTTCATATCAATATATGTACTTTCTAATTCAAAAGCAAGCATACAAAAATGAATTACCGCTTTAGCAAAATAGCAATTGAGAGCAAATCTCCAATGATAATAATAATTGTATGTATGTATGTATGTATGTATAATTAAATTCTAAACTTCTTACTAAATTCCCAATTTTCATATATAACACAATCTCAAACATTCACCAATGTAAAACGACCCATACTAACATCTACAACATCAAATAATCCAAGTGCCCAATTTTCCACACTTAGATTTCTACCCAAAATATGAACTTTGTAAATTTCAACCTTAACCAACAAATAACCCCTAATAAATGTCAATCCATTAAATTTGAAATAAACCACCACCATATTTACAAATCACAATTTTTTCAATTAAAACCAAACTTTAATTCATCAAATCAACTATATTTGGATAAATTTAAATCATACAAACTCTTATTTCAATATCATTAACTCTATTAAAACTAAGTAGTCAATAAAAATTCTAAAAAATTCAAAAAATATCAAAATATAGATTTTTCCCCATCAAGAATTCAAGAACCAAATGAAAAAAAAGAGAATGAGAAAAAAAGTTTAGGACACTTATCTTGTTGTTGAATATTTCAAGTAACTCATGGAATATCCTACTGTGAAACTCACCTCCAAAATATATAACTCTCACAATCTCCACCCTTTTTTTTTGTTGCTAAACAATGTTTAACTTGGCTACTGTAACTATGTAAGTAAAATGAATGCTGGCAGTGATTTTTTCTTTTTTGAATGCATGGAAGGATGGGGTATATTAGTTGGTGGGCTTTGGCCCATCTTGCAATAGGCATTCCCTTTCTCCCTTTTTCAACAATTGAAGGTCTAGCCATTATAGAGGACATACTTTGCGAATTCAAATCAAATTTAGCTCTCATCAAAATTACCATATCATGAAATTTTTCTTCCTCCTCAGTCACTAAAAAAAAGCATATTTACATCTAGAGCACCAGATTTCCTAGCATGTATAGCCAAACAATAGACCCCATGGAACCATTTTAGCGTCAGCATTACCAACAAGGCATTTTAAATTCCATAAAATCCAATCAACCTTAGATAGGTTTTTAAATCTATTCCATACCTCCATATTGACAAATTTTCTCCATTTTGCATCAACTTATAAGCAATCCATAAGCACATGTATAGCATCCTTCTTCATGTCATATTCTAGTAGACAAATATTTAAATCTTGCAATCCTCTTTGAGCTCACATCTCTTCCATATGAAGTTTGTTTTTCGTTGCTAACTAAAGGTGTATTTTGATCTTTTCAAGTTATAGGCCATCTCCAAATTTTAATCCATATTTCCTTAACCATTATAGGGGTACCTATAAAAAATAAATTTATAGGCAAAAGAAACATTAAAGTTTCCATTCGAAGATGGTTTCCAAATAATAAAATCCTCTCCTCTCTTTACACTAGGAGTTTGAGTGAAAGCAAAATGATTAACGACATTACTAGGTAACAAATACTCATTATGAGTAAGTTCTACTCTCTCTATCTATAATAAAATCTATAACAATACTATCAGGATCATAATTAATAGAGATAACTAATTGAGAAAGGGTACATCATAATAAGTTAAAGAATTAGTCTAGAATTTTGTATTACATTCATCCCTAAATTTAGAGTTAAGATTCCTTGGTGGATTACCATTATGTCATACCATATTTTATTGAATATCATCGGGTGGTTGAGACTTGAGAGTGTAAGGGATCCCAATTTAAAGCCACCTCTTTACCCAACTAACCCACCATCTGTGATAATTCCCTTAGTTTACTCTCCCCTTCTTTCTTATTTCCATCTCTTGAAACTAGGTTCGCACATTTAGCTTCAATTGTTATAAAGGCTTTACTCATCATTGATCCCGTAATAACCTTATGGGCACTTAAAGCCTGCAAGCTCTTTATAAAGAGGTGATAGAATCTTAAGCCTTGTTAGAGACCCTTACTTCCCTCCAGTTGGGTTGGGCTTCTCTTTTGAGATTTCTCTTATTTTCTTCTTTTCTAAATTTTGGACTAGGTGATGCTTTAAAGACTTGAACACTTTACTTAATTCTCCTATTATTTAGGCTTCCCCCTTACCATCTTCTCAGCCCACTCCAAGACTTGTGTTTTCTCCACTTATTTTTATTTTTCTATTTGTTTGCATTATCTTTTTTTTGTTGTCTTCATATGTGCCATGCTCTTAAAAACAAAAAGGGTATTACTTTCCTTCCCCTTGCTATTCTTTGACTCTTCTCCTTTTGTCTTTTGTCCTAAAGCCCTTCTATCCTCTTTAGCCTTCCAAACAATAGGTTGACTACCATTTGATTTTATGTGACTCCTATCTTGTCCATTTCCCTCCTCCATCTGAACATTACTTGCCTTAGCTCTTAATACCCATAGTCTATAAACTCTTTTTAGGACCACAAGCATTCCTTATTTCTTCTTTGGAGAGACCTGGGACCAATTGCTGGCAATTTCACTTCTGTCGCTAGAGTTGAAGTCAAAGGTGAACTCACATTGCTTCCTGTTGCTTGCGTATTGTTTAACAGGCATTCCTTTTGTCTATGGCTGTACTTACCATACTTGAAACAAATAATATTCAAACCTTCATACTCAACAATGAAAACTTGACTCCTTACAAAAACTCTAAGATTCAAACTTTGACATAAATCCACTTCAATACTAACACAAGCAAAACGTCCCCTTGCTACTTTAGATTGTGATGCATTCTCTTGAACCAAAGTATTAAGGTCAAACTGTAACATCTTCCTAATACTATTTCCAATCTTTGTAAGAAACATAGTATCATAAAAATATAAGGGGAGATTTAGAACACTGATCTAAAGTGCCACTTTCCTTATGGTATTACATCTTGGTTTAAAGTTTAGGCTCTTTCTTTGGATGGCAAGGTAGTAGCCTTGCACCATCCACAATCCTCCAAACAAAACTCTATTACTATTAATAAGATCAACAAACTAAACATCATAATAATTGTTCTTTAAATCAATCAACTCAAAAGCTATTGCACCTCAAAGCATGTTTAGTTGATCTCTCATAGTCTTCCAACCCAACTTTCTACCCAGTAATGTTAAGACTAAGTTATCCATTAAAGGCAGCATAGTTTCTTCCATGTTTTCAGCAAAAATCTTAATAGTAGGTAACCCCTTGATGACTTCTTGTTAAGCTGCAGAGTAAGCAAGGATAAGCCCCTTCTCCTTAGCTAACCATTCTTTCAACCTCTGGTCAAAGGACTACTCCTAAACAACAACTTACTCCTTTCCCATAAGAGATGACATGTATGATTTAATTGCCATTTTCCCTTACAGCTACCAATGTAACTTTACCAATTAGAGGAGGAGGAGGCTTTGATATGTTGCTTTGGTCAATCTTCATCTTTTCTCATTTGCTCAATAAGATAGTCACCTTCTCCTTACCATCGTTTGGAGGTTTGATGCCTATTGTACTATCAAAACTAGCATTTCTCACACCTACTTTCTCTTTCTCTCACTAACATGCTTTTTCTTACTCATCTCTCTCCTTAAGAGAATTGTTACCTAGTTTAAAATTGAGAAATTAGAAGGACCTGTGAATCAATTTTCCTTTTTGAAAATGAGTTAAAAGTTAATAGTTTTGCATTACGGGTCTAATAACAACAAGGGAGAGCAACACTTTGATCTATTTAGGATAAAATCTAAGGGAATTAAGTCCTTTAAAGTCTGACATTAATCTAAAGCCAGAAATTATCATTGATGGGATTTTGGTGGTGTGGTAGTATGAGAACCATTTTTTTTTAGATGGTAGGAGTTTTTATGGAGAATTTAACATAAGCTAAAGCTTTTTGTAATGACCTATGTCATTAATCCCTAATTAACTCCACTAATCAACAACCTAAAATAAAAGGATCAACCATGCCTTTAAAATTTAAGAAAATATAAAGGTCAAACTAGAAATTGGGATCCCACATATATAATCAATGAGATAAATAATATTTTTTAAAAAATAAGAGTGATTTGAAAATATGCAAAAACATGGAATATACTACTTAAGATTGAGAAAGGGATGCTAAAGGATAAAATATTCATATTAAAATCCCGTACTAGCTTGCCATGACCAACTACAAATTAACATACTTGTTGTATCTAATAACTTTACTCATTGCGGCCAACATGCACCAAGCACTCGCCATAACCCTAACTGTTGTTCACCTCAGTGAATGTTGCATTAACAATATAGTGGACTTCATGCAAAAAGTAATTTCAACCTTACTTAACTAATAAAAGTCTAAACACAAATAAATTAAATATCTAACTATTTCTACCAATTATGACTCAATCTAACACCGAATGATGATTTTGGAACACTACATGCTAATAAGTGCATTTAAGACCCTTGCACAGATACAAGTACTTCCCTTAGTTATTAATTCATAACATAGGTTCAATTGCAATAATAGACATGCATAAGAATACTCCCTTTAATATACCAAGTTGAATCAAGTACTAAAGGTGATTAGCCATATCAACACATTAGCATAATGCCTTTTCAACTTTAAGGGTAGACTATCAGCAATACTCAAGTTAACAAATATGTCTAACAAGCAATTATTGAATAATCCAAACATGCAAATGAGATACTGCTAACATGTGCAAACCCGTAATGTTTGCAATAATAAGTATTCAAATACATAAACTACAAAGCTAGAGAGCCTCCGATGCTTCTGCCTTAGCCACATACTTAGCATTTCTC
This sequence comes from Prosopis cineraria, assembly GCF_029017545.1. Classification (NCBI taxonomy): domain Eukaryota; kingdom Viridiplantae; phylum Streptophyta; class Magnoliopsida; order Fabales; family Fabaceae; genus Prosopis; species Prosopis cineraria. The sequence continues at coordinate 31,165,122 of NW_026555335.1, forward strand.
GGAAAGTATTAAACAAAAAGAGTAAGATTATACAATCTCAGTAAGTTAATTCAAGTACATAAAAGTGTGCCAAATATAAGCATACACAATAAGAAATTACGATTAGTATTCTATCAATATTCAACAAGTATCACAAGATTATTAACCATTAATCACGTAGCACATAATGAAATGATGATAATTATGTATGATCATATACATTCCATCCATATTCCTTTTCTTATACCTTCTAACTGAATCCATTGATTATCAATCATATTAGACTAAACCATGTGGTTGAATTAGCCTCTCTCTCTCTCTCTCTCTAAAATTTTGAGTGGTGACTCGACCAACATCCCATACTCACTCTCAAATTATGGGTTCCCTCATTTTGAACTCATGGCGTGTCATTTTGCGCAGTCCAAGGCAATAACCAATCCAACGTAGGTATTAAGAACCAAAACACCAAGGGCTCATGGTTTTAGTAAGTGTGACATGGATTTTTATAATGCCCTACTCTGTTAGGTGAACTCCCACCCACCTATGATCATGCACATGCTCACATTGTTCAATGACTTACCATCAATGCTACTTGATTAACTTATCTCATAATCAAGTGTACCCTATCAAGTTAAGGATAATTAACCAATATTTAAAATTTCATGCCAATATCATAAACTCATGCACAATGATTCATCATCAATATATACTTTACAACCTTGCTCATGCATTGATTATCCTATCAAATCACATATCCTTACTTAACATATAACATCGTGGCATAAGCACTCAATCACTTAATCACACCTCTACATTTTCATTCTAATACTTATAAATTCACAAACCAAAATGTATTTGTCAAAATTGCAATGGTCACAATACTAATATCATATCATACTAAATAACTGCATTGAAATTTATTTAGGCATGCTATACAATTCATGCCGTCAAAACCTTACTCTAGTACAACTATTCAACTCCAATCAAATTAACATTTCTATGTCATCAACAACAGTCTCACAACCACAAATCACATGTTTCATAACAATCAACACAAACTTGCTTGTATAACTACATTATCATTTTCATCACAATTAATAACATATAACTCATGATTGCAAACAATAATTATATACAAGAATTTAACTCTTGATCATCTTAACTCTTGGGTTACCATCCCAAGAGTAACTTTGGATTGTAACGGAGCTCTTAAGTATTAAACCCTGATTTTGATAATTACAAAATAGAGAAGTATTTATTTTTCTAGATGCTTATGTGTTTTTGGAAACTTAAGAAAGTCTGGACTATAAGCTTAAATCTTTGATTTCTAATCCTAATCTTATCCTTTCTTTCCATTCTCTCACATAAAACTTAAGATAAGTATTTGACTTTATCTCAAATCTCTTTGAATAAGATCAGTTTATGCTTAAAAATATATTAAATTTCTTTATACTGAGTTTTTCTTGTTCATACCAGTATCAGTGGTTTCATACTCCTATCTTCATGGATATACCGATATAAATCTATCTCTTGTTGCTTCTTGAAGATCTTCATGCTGGTATCATTTTTTCATATCAGTATCAATTGTCTTAATTTACTTCTCTTATCTATGTTTTCATATCGGTGGCTATTTGCTTATACCTATGTCTGTGCTCTACATGATTCATACCAATATCACATACTTCATATTGATATCAAATGTCTTCATACCCATATGAGGTTTTTCATACCAATATGAACACTGTCTCTTCTTCCTCTATTAAGTCATTTCATCTTATGAACACTTTCTACTTGTATCAATCTTGTAGAAACATTGTCTTTTACGATGTTCATTTTGGTATAATTTGCTTAATACCTGAATAAGTTTCAAACCTTCCTCTATTTCTTATTCATATTCATATCGGTATCAAATTCTTCCTTGCAGTATGAACATAAATAATTTTACTCTATTTTTTGCATAATGAAATAAAGTATCCTTGTTAATTCCATATCTTATTCAATTTTCAATTCTTTCTATTCCACTTAGCTGTGTTCATCAATTTACTCTCCTGGAACTATTTTAAACACAATATGAATTACACTTTGTCATTTCCTTAATTATTTCTCATACCCATATCAAGTTTATCCTATCGATAGCAATCTTTTTGCTTTTCTGTTAGAGCATTTAATGTTTATAGTTGCTATTACCCTTAAGGCACTAACAACACGCAAGCTTGCTTGAAAAGCACTATTTCATTGCCTTAAAGAGTGTAAATTTCATATCAATAAAGATGAAGGCCTCAACATCTATTCTTTGACTCTAATGAATTCTTTTCTATCATCTACTATGAATATGACTCATTTATAAAGCAAGAAGTGTAGAAGTGACTAGGCCAACTATATGCATTCATTTCTCTAACTACCGTCTAATACATTCATTATTGTGAGAGCCTTATTTATTGTATATTCACTCTAAGAGAGAGTTTTATTATTATAGTGATTCATCATTGAATTCACTCAATACCATTATGTATTTCTCATCTAAAAAAGAGTAACTTAAGCTTATAGAGCTTAAAGGGTGTTGCACCCGGAAATGTGATGTGAACGGCGTGAGAGCGGAGGTTCCGGCCTTCGGAAGGAAGACTGAAGAAATGGTAGTCGCCACCAAGATTTTGAGGAAAATCTCAGAAAAACCGTTTAAAGGAGGATAAGGGTGGTCTGTGAAAATAGAAAATAGGTTCGAGAGTCGGTTGAGTGTAGGGAAGGTGTTAGACACCCCACAACACCCATTCATCAGAACGGTTACCTGAAGTTTGTTGTGCTATATTAATATAGTTTTACAATTATTTTAATTATCCCTTTTATATTCGTGTGTTTGATATAAAAATGATAACAATTAAGTGAGAAATATTTATTTATTTACAGGGAGGACTTGACTCAAAATCTGACTCTGAGGCCTACGTACCCTGTGATGGGGATCAAAATCCATGTAGGTCGAGCCTTATAAGTTATTGATGAAAATATTTTTGAAGAGAAATTAATTAGAAGTGATTTACCATTTTACAAATAAAACAATTTCTGAAATTTTGATATGTGTATTTTAAATTACAAAAAGTGATTTAATTTCAATTATTTTTTCTATTTTTTTAAATTTTCGGAATAAGAAAAAGGTAAAGGGTTTAAGAATTATTTTTATTTTTATTTATTATATTTTATGATCGAGAATTTAACTGTTATACCTGTAGAGTCTTATTGGCTTATACGGTAATATAATTATTCTTTATATCTGCAGAGAATCTAAATTCTCGCACGATAAAAGAGTTTAACAACTTAGTTTATTTACTTAATTTTTTTATTATTTATTATTATTTTTAGTGCATTCATATATACTTCTCTGTTTTTTTAAGACTCTAATCATCTTACCTGCTAAGTCTTATTGACTTTCACGGTAAGATGATTATTCTAAAGGTCTATGGATATTCAAAAATCTCACATAACTAGAAAATTTAATGCATTAATTTAATTAATTAATTATATTAAAAAAATTTATAATTTTATTTACAAAATTTATTTATTTATTTATTTTATAAGTTAATGACCACAACATTTGTGAGGACTTATTATCCTTCACAATAAGGCGATTAAGCTGAATATCTACAGAGATTTTTTTAATCTCTCACAATACCATTCAAATGTTCTAATTGATTATATCTGTGAAATAATAAGAACAAACTCCTTCATTTAACCGCATATTTAAAATCTCCATATGAAAATGATGTCATATAAAATCAAATTATCTTCAAGAATTAATCAATTATTATTAAATGGAAATTAAACACAAAATAATGTATGACTTTGAGAAATGAAGAAGTCGAAATCAAATTTAAGTTGATTAATATTCTTTTATGCTAGAAGACAAACTTGAATCTTCTTATCACTTAGCTCAACAATACATGCTAAAGTATCACAACTAAATCAACCTCATTTATAACAGCATATAAATACATGTTAGAGCATATTTAAAGTATGCAACAATATTTAAAAAAAGAAAACACAATGTTACAGGGCTACTTTCTCTTCAAATATTTTCACAAATGTTTCCTATCCATACTTGAACGTTTAAAACCTTCAAAAAAAATTTTATTTCAAATACGAGGAGTTATCATCAAGGATCCCTTTCATGATACAAATATACTCATGTATCTATTGCCAGGTTTTAGAACAAGGACGATATGAAGCAAAAGACAAGTGTGGCGTACTACTTAGCAGAGCAGAGAAGGGAGAAAAACAACTCAGACTTCTTGCAGTGATGGAAAAGGATGGCTAGCTCCCAGTTCTGAACCAAAATGGTGCTCTTTCCTCAAGCAAGACACTGCCTTCGTTCCTTTGACATAGAGAAAGACATCTACTCCTTTTCCTCTCATCCTCATTTTCTTTTTTGTGATTTTTGTGCTCTTCTCCTTAGTATATTACTCTGGTTTTCTCGCTTTTCATCTTAGTCTCAACTCTCTCTCTCTCTTCGTATCAGTTTCCTCCTCTCTCAACCTCTATTTTTTCCATCTACTTCTCCTTTTTTTCTATTTATTTTTCCCGTGTTCTATTTCTCTTTCCTTGTACTCTATTTTTTCTACGTTCTTCCTCTTCTCTCTGTGTTCTCATTTTCGGTGTTCTCCTTCCTTGGACTGCTACTCTCGTCTCCCTCCTTTTCTTTTAGTTTTTCTTCTTCCATTTCCTCCATTCAAACCTTTTCTTTGTACTCTATTTTTTTCTTTTTTTTGCTCTTTTTTTCCTTCATTCTCTCTCCCTCTCTCTAGCTGTCCTTCCACATTCTGGTCTCCTCTTTTCATCTGTCTGGCTCTCCTGCCCTTCTCAGTCCTGTTTCATCTGTTTTAAAATAGAAGCAAGGAGAGTTGTGTGTGAAGAGTTTACGTGTTATGTGTGTGTTCCATGTGTGCATGTTGCTGCGCCTACATCTTTGTTTTTGCTGTTTTCTTCTTTTTCTACTGCATGGCCAAGAGTGTGTGTGTGTGTACGTGTTCTCTCGTTTTTCTCTTCTACCGTGCACGTCTTCTTCCTCTCTTTTGGGCTGTGACTGTGTTTTATCTCTAAAAGCTTTTCCCTTTTTCTTTGTAGTCTATGTGTTTTCTTCTCCTGCATAGGTGCTACTCTATGTGTTGTTTCTGACTGTGTGTGCTTCTTTTTTTTATTCTGTTGCTGCTCTCTCTTCTTTTTTGTACGTGGGCTTTCTCACTCTCCCTTCAACTTCTGCTATGCTCCTGCTGTGCGTGTGTTTCGTGTATGCTCGTGTGTCTCCTTTTCTACTCGTGTTTCTACTTCTTCTTTTCTCTCTATGCATGTGAGTCTGAACGAAGGGTTAGGAGCTGATGGTTAAACGCTGGATCTGGTTTCTATCGTTTAACCTTCAACTTATATCATTTTTTATGTGTTTTTGTCTTCTCCTCTACTCGTGTGTGTAGCGCCTTCTGTGTTTACCCCAAAAGTAACTTAAGTGCTGGGTGAAATATTGGTCATTCAGTGTTTCATCTGCCCAATTATTATTATTTTTTTTCTTTTTTTTTGTTTTGTTAATGCTTAATGCCTCTTTTTTTTTTAATGCTTTCTTTTTGTTTTTCATATTATGTTAATCATGATTTTGGAAATCAGATTAAGAGAGAAAAATCTGATTTTGAATTAAACAAGAATATCTCTTTTTTTATTTTGTTAGAATATATTTTTTTAAAAAAATATAATCCTAAAAAGGATTAAATTTTATTTTATATATATATATTTTTTGATTAAATTTATTATTATTTTTATTGAATGTAAAAATATGCCCGAACAAAATACAGTGTTCACAAAGGGATTTGTAATCACATTTGCAAGGGGAGAGTTTCAGACTTAATAAAGTAGTCTAGGCTATACTGAGGCAATCAAGAGCCAGGTTTAATCTTGATGGTTAGTAAGAAATCTCAAGGGTGTCTTAGGGACTGGATATAGATTTAAATTGATAAATTTGAATCAGGATAAACCTAAGCAGAGCTTCTATTCCCTTTACTCAACTTTGTTTCATGATATCGTTCCTTTTACATTACTTGGCTACTTGCTTTAAAATTTTAATTATCCCAATTCACTTCCTCTTAGGCAATTTTTACATCAAGTAGTCAACAAGTTTCAAGGATAGTCAAATTTACAATTAAAATCATTGAACACCATTAATGACTAATAATTATCAATTAACTTTAATTGTAGTTAAGGCCCTCAAAACTCACTTTCATTAACTTATTTATCCTTTATTAAGTTTAATAGACACTGTTAACTAACTTCATAGCTTGAACTTAATTAATTAGCATTAAGGTTAATTCTAAACTATAGTTTATCAGTCATTAGCTTAATCTAATTCAAAACAACTCTAGGGTTTCAGATTTAAGCACTCCCTTATGATAAACATCTTCAAAACAACTTAAATAATACCTATTGGACCTCAAACAACCCAAATAATTTAAACCCAATAGTTGGGCAACCCCAAAAACAAGAACCCTAACATTATTTGTTATTAAAACTAGCTTAAAGAGAAGATTAGATGGATGAAGGAAGATTATAAGTGCTAACTTGGGTGATTAGGAGTTAAAATTTGTACCCTAGTGTTAAGAACTCCAAAATTCTAGCGTAGCTCTTCAAAAATGGCCCAAAATCTCTCAAAACTCCATTTTTGTGTTCTGTCTCATGACAAAACATTTAAGTAGGAAAACATGCTGTTTGCCGCAGCCAACAGTGCCACTCACCGTGGCCAACAGTACCATTTCACTCAACCAATTTCAAAAATGTATAATTAATTTCACACATATTCAAAAATTACAAACTAGAACTCATAAAAATCTAGAGATGTCTACTTTTTAATGCAAAAAAAAATACTCAAAAATATTATCTTTTTTTTTAATCTTTGATTATAGAGACAATTCATTGCTGATCTTCTTTCAAGTCCTAATTGATTATAAATTATTTTTCAATGTATTTAAATACCCTTAAAATCTCTTAAAATATTATTAACATAATTAAATCAAAGGATTTGGATGTTACAATTTCTCTAGTCCCATTTGAGATTTCAATCAATGGAATTATATAATAATTGTTTGAATAAACCCTAGGTCATTAGAAGGAGGATTTTGAATTTCTGAGCATGTAATGGTTGGAAACTTCGATTAATTTCTTTGGTCATCTCTTTTATACTTTAATGGGACTTGAAACTAAGCATAATTTGGGAATTATAATGGATTTTAAAATTTTGAAGTATTTAATTCAAAATTTGATGGGATTTTTTATTGGAGTCAATAGGATATTATGTATCCAAGAATCTAATTCAGTTATTAATTTTAGATAATGAGGATATTGTGTTTAAAATTTTATTATATTTGTGTCGCCCTAAAAAAGTTTCACGGAATTGGTTTTGTTTATTGTTTGAATGATAGTTTGCTACTTTGAAAATTAGAGAAATGTGCAAATAAGTAAGGAAATTGGGACACTTGTTTGGGAATAGTCATGAATTTGGGTTGCAGGGATTGTATTCATATTTTGATCTTATTGGTGGTTGGTGCCGGTTTTTTCCTCGTGCCATTGGTTGTTAGTGGCCCTCTTAATTTGAGTGGTTGAACTAGGAATTTATTTCTTCTCATTCTTAATTGCCAATTAATAAAAATAATTTAACTTATGATGTTGATTGAAAGGGGAAAAGAGACTTTTGTTGCGGTGAATTAATGTTAACATGGAATTGCTGATCTTAATAATAAAAGTTATTTTAATTAAGTTGTAATTATGATTCTAAAGCTTGTTTGGATATCATTTTAGAATCAATTCTAGGTTCAAAATTATGGTTTTAAAAAATTTTATTCAAACACCGCAATTTTTTCAAATTTCATTTGGTTTCCAAAATTTCATTTGAAATAAGGTGAAATTTGTTTCATTTTAAAAAATTAATATCATAATCAATTTTTAAAATTTTATCCAAACACCATTACATTCTAATAATCAATTTTTTTCAATTAAAATCCAAACACACCTCTATGCATTATCCTAATTCTACCAAGGTAAGTCATGAAATTCAATTTCATCAAATTTGATGAAAATGAGTTTAACATAAAAAGTGAGTTTCATTATATTGACTAATTTTTTTTTACTTTTGTATATATATTTTTTTAAGACAATCTTATTCAAAACACAATTAAATATTAAATATAAATATCTCTTTAAGAATTTAGATATTAATTTATTATCCTGTAAATAACTTTTTTCAAACTTTCATTTTCATATTTTCACTTACAATTCCAACTTATCAAATAAAATATTAAATCAAAGATTGAATTTCAAGAGAATGGGATTTCCTGAGAGCTTCAACCTTCCATTGACCTTTTTTTTTTTTTAAAAAAACATGAGGATAGCAAGGTCATTTCATAAAAAAATCTTAACATGGAAAAATGATCAAAAACTTCAAAGAAATTAAATAAAGAAAAATGACAAGAGGTCTAAAAAAGATTAATTAATTTAAATAAATTTTAAGTGTTAAATTTTAAAAATTTACAACTCAATCTTTTAATTTTATAATTTTATTATAATAAATTTATAATTTATATTTTAAATTTTAATAAAAATAAATTATTTTATTCTTCGATTATATTAAAATTTTAAAAATAAATTATAAATTTATCATAATATAGTTATAAAATTAAAAAATTAAATTATATATTTTTAAAATTTAATATTTAAGACTTTCGTTAAATTAATTAATTTTTTGAGATTTTTTTTATTATCCTCCCATTGGATCATTTCGTGGCCCTTTTGCATTGTGTCTATCTTGAGGTCTGGTGTGCAATATATGTTTCCATATTTAATTTAAAAAAAGCCATAAAGTGTGATTTAGTCATGTAGTCCATTTCGCTCATGATGATTGATTAGGGGGTACTAAATGAAAAGAGACTTTACTTTTGTCGTATAAATAAAATTAAATAAAATTCAAATATTGAGAATAGGTAAAGACTGTGCGTTGCGGACCTGAGTAAGCGCATTTCAGTAGCCAGTTGTCAGTCACAGAGGAGCAGACTAGCCCTGTTCTGCCCTCTACTTTTCCCAAAGCCCACGCGCACCTTTCTTCGCTTTGTTTTTCTGCCGCGGCAATCCATGGAGTATTTGAGAGCCACCACTATTGGTCATCAGCATCGTATACCATTTAAAAAGCACCAGCAGGAATAGTAATAGTAATAATAATAATAATAAAATAAAATAAAATACAGTAATTTCTTTCCTATTTTATTAAAATTATACCCCTTTAATAAATAAATATATCATATTTTATAAGAGTAAAAAATATTAAATATATTTTTTAAAAAATAATTATTAATTTTTTTTAAAAATATTCTTATTAATATATCATTTTATATTTTTAGGATGAAATATTTTATTAAATAAAAATAAATATAAAAAAATAAAATTAATTTAAAAATAAATAATTATTTTATTGGAGAGTGAAATTTAATTAAAATTGCATTATATTTTTTTAGTGAAGAGAGTATACATTTTTTTTATTTTCAAAATTTTCATTTTAATTCAAGTGGTTACACTAAACTATAAAAATTTTAAAATATTTAATTTTTTTATTTTTAATTAAGTTAAAAATTTTAAAATTATTAATTTATCCTTATAATTTAATTGTCTACTTTCTCTCTGAATTTAAAGATTTTAAATAGTTACGTATGTCAATAATTAAATAAATAATTTAAATTTTATGTTAAAATTAATGAAACTTAAAGAAAAGTAAACATAAATTATATTAAATAATTTATTATATTAAATTATTATTTCATAAATTTTTAACTACGTGATTGAATATTACATTATTATTACATTAATGTATCCACATTAATAATTATTATTACATTATTGGTAAACATAATGTATTCATATTTTTTTTTCTCTCGAACTCTATATTTGAACAAATGTATCTACTCAATCAATTTAAAGATAAAGAATATTTTTTAGAAATTATATATTAAAAATATATGATATTTTTAGTATTTTAAAATATAATTAATGTATTTTTTTCAAAAGTTTTATAATAAATAAATCACTTTATATTTTTTAAATTGAAATATTAGGATAAATATAAAAATATGGTGTTAATTGAAAGAAAATTAATTACTTTATTAAAAATAAGATTTAGTTAAAAATATCATGTATTTTTTAATAAAAGAAGTATAATATAAAATATTAAAAATTAGAAAACAAGAAAATATGACAAGGGAAACAAATCTTGAGACTATAAGTCTGCTTAGCCAGTGTTATGATATCAATCAAAATCAATTTTGAAGGTTTAGGTTTGTAGAAATTATACAATAACTTATATTACATATTAAAATTAATTATAAATTTAAAATTTTAATTTTTCTTAAAAGTATTCAAACACTCATATATATGCTAAAATTAGTTATGAATTAAAAAATATAGCTTCTTAAAAGCATTCAAATCCCTCTATTCATACTAAAATTAATTATAAATTTAAGATTATGATTTTCTTAAAAATAACCAAATACCTTTATACAAGCTAAAATTAATTATAAACTAAAAATCATAAGTAATAAAATGGAGCTTATATAATTTTTGAACAAATTTTTAAAAAAATATAATTAAAAAGTAAGTAATAATAATATAAAATAGCTTTAATGAGTTGACAATTAATTTTGATATAGATATATATGTTTAATTATTTTTTTTAAAATATGATGTTGTCTCATAGTAATCAATTTTTTTTATATGTAATAAAAATATTTGAATATTTATATTGAGAAATGATTTCTTTTAATTCATAATTTTACTATGTAACAGAAATATTTGATTATATTTTCATAAAATTATAATTTTTTTTATTTTTAATTATACTTTTCAATTATAGAATTTAGACAAAAAATTAATCCTATAAATCAATTACCATCCAAACTGAATTTTCAATCATGCCTATTTACATTGAACTTTGTGAAAGGATAAAGTGCGGCACTAGATAGCACGCGCAGACATGTAGAGCGTGGGCTTTATTTTATAACCAGAAAACATTTAAGAAACGACGACTTCTCTTTTTCTCCCTGACGTGAAGACGAACCCTTGTCTGCTTCTCGATTTTTGAAGTGTAAATCTCTGCTTCTCCAAGTTTCTTACATATCTAATCCATCTATCTCTTCCCAAATCCTCTCGACAAGGTCACGAGAACGAAGCATTCCGATACCAAAAATGAAGATTAAGAACAAAGGTAAAGTTCACCCTTCTCCGTCGTCTTCTTCTTCCTCCGATCACGCCGATGTTCTCCGGCTTCTTCCCGCCGCTATTCTCGCTCTCGCTTCCGTCCTCTCCGTCGAAGACCGTGAGGTCCTCGCTTACCTTATTACCAGGTCCATGGACGCTTCCATTTTTCTGGAATCTTCCAAGAAGAGGCCGTCGTCGTCGTCCTCCTCCTCCTCCAAGAAGAAACCCTTCCCTCACAGTCCTCCTCTCTTCCACTGTGGCTGCTTCGACTGCTACACCAGCTACTGGTTCCGCTGGGACTCTTCTCCCAACCGTGAGCTCATCCACCAGGTCATAGACGCCTTCGAGGGCCACCTGACCAACGGGGAAAATGCCAAGAGAAATGGCCATAGAGGCCGGAAGAAAGAGAGAACGAGTCATCCTCTCGCCAATGTTCTTCCTCAGAACACAATCTCCTTGCACGAGGGTCCCCCGGACGTCGCTGACAGCTCCGGAGTCGCTGAGTCTCAAGATAGCGAAGCACCTTCGTCGATTTCGCCCGGAGGAATGGATAATGCTGAAATGAGTGAGCGGCAGGAGACGGAGAAAGAGGCAGATAAAGAAGCATCGGCGGTTGAGGCGACGGAGACGGAAGAAGAAGAGGCGAGTCTGGCCTCTCCTCCGATGCCGGCGAGTAACCACAGAGGTTTGGCGAGGATGGTGTTGCCGGATGTGATGGGAATATTGAATTCCCGTTTATGGAACCTTTGGGGTCCGAATGTTTAATGCAATTATTTTATTTTATTTTTCTCGAGCCCAAAAAAGAAATGAGAGAAAGAAAATGGGGGGAAAATATTTTTATGATATCAATGGTAGGTTTGGTCTCTGTCACCCTGAAATGCGAAGCCCTTATTTCAATAAAGGAGGAGGGTTTAGCTAAGCTGCGTGCTGTCTCACTGTTGAGTTGGTGGGCTTTTTATTTTTAATTATTATTATTATTATTATTATTATTATTTTCAAAGTTCTATTTTTCCCCCTCCCTTGTTGGTCTATCTGTAAACCAAAAGGTAGTTGCCGGCGGGAAGTCATTTTCCGGGCGGTGGACTTAATTCAAAGTTTCTAAGATACTCTGGTAGGATATTTTGATTAAATTTTGCTTAGGAGCAACGTTTGGTCCTTTGGTGGAACTAGATTTTGTGAAATTTAAGGATTAAAAATATAGAATTATTTCTTTTTTTGTTTAAGCTATCAATATATTTTACATGGTGAAAACGAAAATAACGATATGTGGGCTTAATATTAGTAATGCAATATTGAATTATCCATTCCTAAGTCATGTACATGTTAGGGTTTCATCGTTCTGTCACTAAGTTTGGAAGTTTGGTTCTTTTACGTGGCTAAACGAAATTGCCTGGACATTTTAAAGGACATTGTTGGCAGCTTCATATATAATTTAAGGGAATTATTGTTATTGATTAAATTTATTGGTTATGCTACTCCGTCCCTAATTTGTTTTGTAAGTTAAGTAGTTTGGGTTTTATGTGTAAATACAACTTTGAAAAATAAGTCAAAAGTCATATTGTTAATACGTACAAGACATTTTTAAGGTGATTTGTGTTCTACAATATTAAGTTATTTTGATAAAAGTAAAATTTTATTAATGTTAATTATTTTAATATTACTTTTTATTAGTTGGTTTCTTAAATAAATTTATTTCTCCTCCCTTTTTTATTAAGGAAGGGTACTTGTGGAAAAAAAGTAAGATTGTAAGTTGTAATTAATAAATTTTATTAGTATATGTCATTTTGTTAAAAACAAATATCTTATAAATTAAAAAAAATGATTAATTCATAAAAGTATGATTTTTATACTCCTAATAATGCTTAAAGTGCTTCAAGTGGGAGAGAATTATAGTGGAGAGCGAAGGTACTATATGATAAATAAAATGACAATTTTGAAAAGACACTATCAATTTTTTATTTTTTTGTTTTTGTTTTGGAAAAAAGTCCTATATTAAGCCCGTGAGAAAGTATACATAGATCGATGGTAGATTGGTAGTTGGAGAAGAAAAGGAGCGTTGGAAGAGAGAATAAGAGTGTAATCCTAGCGTGTGGATAAGGGAAGCACAAAGTTGAAATTAATGAAGGAAAGCTTGTCTGCTTTCATTTTCTTTGCAATGTAAAAGACAAAATTGTACAAGTCTATTAGATTAGAATCAAGTCGAGAATATCTGCCTCTAAAACCAATCAACTTTGTTGAGTAAGACAAGTCCCTTTGGTGGGGGATCCAACAGCCTAAATATCTCATTAATAAAATTAAAAGATAAAATGTTAGTTTAGATTTTATTTGGGTATTAATAAATTATAAATAATAAATTTTAATTATAATTGATTATATTATAACGCAATCTGTTTGTATATTATTTTTTAAAATTAATTTTATGAAAATTAAATATGTTTAAATAATTTATTCAGAATTAATTTTATTAAAAAAAAAGAGAAGAAAAGAGAGTTTGATTTTTTTAAAAAAAAAAAATTTGTGTCTTTCTGATAATTTTTTTGATCCTTTTTTGGTAATTTCTTCAATACTTTTTTATCAATGTTTCTGGAAAAGCTCGAAATCTTGGTTTTGGAAAAAATTAATTTTTTGCCTTTTAAAGTGTTTGGCTAATAAACAAATAATTGATTTTTTTGAGAACAAAATCAATTAAAGACATATCCAAACAGGCACAAAAATGTCTCATAAGATGCTGATATCCTAAGTTTTTTTATTTTCAAGTAACGTCTCTGAAATTTTTAAAAATAATATAATTTTTTTTCATTATTAGTTTAAATTAACGTTTAACCATTAAATTTTACTTTGACCAGGAAATTTTTTATTTTGAACTGTTGACTGGATTGCCCCCTTATCTTCCACTTTTCTCAATTTCATCGTTCAGTTGTCAAAAAGAAAGGATAAGCTCCTCACATCCAAACAAAATGGTAGATAGAAAAGAGTGAAGGGCCAAAACTTCCAACCCATTTGCACACATTGAAGCTGCAGAGAAGGAAGAGGAGTTTCGAGCTTGCCACACACATCCCACGCAATAGAGGACAAGAATCGATGGGTCTGCCACAAAATACTCACCACTTACAGCATTGACGTGGTGATCAACGATGCCAAGAATTTGCTGTCAGAAATCCAATCGAAAATCAGAATCTTGGAGATCCAAACAGAGTTTGGGCATGAAGACCCGCCTGAATTCGACCAATACTTGGTGGATCAGCTTGGTGAATTCCTGAGCCACCGGGATGATGACATGTTTGAGAAGACTATAGTGGAAGTGTTGCCCAAAAGGATCACGTGTGTTTAGAAGCCAAGAAAATTGGCTCATCTGGGAGCAAGGAGTCTTGCCCAAAAGAATGGTGTTTGAGAATAATGTTTATTTATTTAATGATAAAAAGTTAGAATCCCATTTAAAAATATGTTTAAGTGTCAAAGGATTTTATATATAACGGATGCGAAAGTCGCTGATTTCATTAACGAATTTCAAATTCAAATTAACCAATTAATTAAAGTCTTAAACTTTTTTTCAAGGGAGATTCAAAGTTTTCACCATTAAATAAATAAACAGTAGGCAAAATAAGATTAAATTAGAATTATAGACTATACAAAAGTATGAGACATCAATCATTTGGAAACATTGCAAAAAAAAAAAAAGAAGCAAAAAATGTCATTTTATAAAATTATGAATCATTCGCCACAACCAACGATGCATTTATCACGGCAAACCATGTTGAGATTAATTTGATCTACATAGTAGTCAACATTCTGCACATAAACAGTGGAGAATAGTTTGCTCTGAATTCAAAATTTAGGACCTAGGATGCTACTAGCACAATAGTTTAAAATCTGTGGTATTTATTAAAAACGACATATTAACAAGGGACTGCCACATCAGTATTTTGATTGAGCCCCAATTGATGAACAGTAACAACATTAATGGTGAGTTGATGGTGGAATTTAATTTGTTATGAATTTAAAAATTTAAGATTTATTTTACACATTTTAAGATTTTAGGGTCTAAAGCACTTTTTGTATGCAATACTTCAGGGTTCAAAATACTCATTAATCCTTTATAATATATTGTAGATGTAGATATTGTGGATGATAAAGTAATTGTAACTATGACTTCAAACAAAATTAAACCAAAATTACCTTCTTGAAATTATGGGCAACCATGACTTCCAACAACGTAATTGTATCAATCAGATTGCGATTGCTGTCATAATAAAGTAATGGTTTCTACACCCTTGTCCAATACCAACACAACAAAATGTATTTAACAGTATTAAATTTACAAATAATGATATGTTACTAGAATCAGCTAGTGTGAAATATATGGAACTAGGTAAAGAATTTTATTTGAATTCTAACCTTAAAGCATCCAGGAGCCGCTTTATACCTCATTCAGCATTTGGTCTGTAACTTGAAATAAACAGAGTCAAAAATTCAAAACATTTGAAACCTTTCGAAATATCATTAAAATATCTAAAAAAAGGAAGTGAAAAAGAAACCTTCAATGATTAATTAAAATATGATATGTGCTTTCATTGATTACTTTATTAGGATTAAAAATTAGTCTAATGCAAGTCTAAATAAGCAGCATGTCTAACAATATATAGAAGCTGCTTTACGCGCCAATTCTAATGAACTCGTGCTGTTGCAACCATCAACCACAAGTTGCATATTCTCTCATAGAGACATTATTTTTAGTAGAGTATCAGCCTTGATCAATTACACCAAACAAGGAGAATAAAAGCTTTAAAATGTACATTCACCAACCAATTTAAAGCTATACATTATTAAAAAAAAATTTTTATATCGGTTAAAAATAATTTTTTATATTGATTCTAAAACGGATATAAAAAAGGAGGGTGTAGAAAGTCTTGACTTTTTACACCGGTTTTATAATAGGTGTAAAAAGTATCCTTTTTACACTTGTTTAATTACAACTAGTGTAGACAGTGTCACTTTTTATTTAAAAAAAAGAATTTTTTTGGATTGGAGATTATTTAAATCACCTCCAATCCAAAAAATGTCATTTTTTATCATTACATATATTTCAATAGATCTCATAATAAATTACATAAATTTTGACCATTTATTATTTTTTAGTAATATTCAGAATAAAATAAATTTCATAATATTTACAAAGAGTTATTTCAAGATATATATATATATATATATAAATATTTTTTCCTTTATTGAAACTTCAAAATACACTAAAATTCATCATGAAAGCCATTAAATTATATTATTACATGAGTAAGTTCAATAACTAGTCCAGAATACTAAACATTGATGAAGCTTTAAAAAGTTATTTCTAGAATTATAATTAAATTAACAAAATATAACATTAATGAAGCTTCAAAAAGGATGAGGAAAAAAAAATCTAGTTAACTACCCTATCCTATGTCTTACCCCCATCATTTCTATGTATAAGAGAAAAAAATTGTATCGCATAGTTTAAAAAAGTTGGTTAATTATAATAATTACGTCTGAAAATAAAAAAAATTGAACTAAAATGCCTTATGTTAATCAACATAAATATACATTAATTATTTCTCGTTAATGTAAATTATGAGGGATGATTTAGAAAATGTAATAAATGATTATTGAAATAGGTGATTTTATTTATATAAAAAAAATAAAATTGAGAATTTTTTTTTACAAATAGAAACGAAGGGAGTGCATTGGTATTCACAAGATCAAAAGATGCCTATGCCACCTATTAAGAAAATAAATAATTTTCATCTTAGATTAATTAATTTCAACATCCAAATCTTACATCCAACTTAATATGGCACTACGACACAAAGCAATTTCAAATTAACTTCGTTAATTAGTCGATGGACATGACACAAAGCAATTTCAAATTAACTTCATTAATTAGTCAATGGTTTTTTATGGGAAGTCTAGGAATAAGTATGGAAACCATGAGCAAGAGATGATGATGATGAGATCTCCTTTCTAGTAGCATTGGGGGATGTTAATACGTTTTGTAGTAGACGTATCTCCAAGAAGCAAAACAAAATTTAGTGAATGCATGATCACTGTCATCTACACAGGAGAAGATTGATGAGATAGAGTCATCAAGGACAAGTAACAAAAGGATCACATGAATCTTGATTAAATAAGCAATATAAATTTAAATATAAATATTTTTTCCATGCTCACATTATTAATCGAGTTGGGAATAAGGGTCGGGCCTGAATGTAGCATCTCGAGTTTTAATTCCTTGATTAATTAAACCTAATTAGGATAATTAAGTAAGTTGAAGTGGTATGTGGCCAGAGAGGTCTACTAATTATATTTGATGGTATTTCAGCTCTAGTTGTGGATCCAATATCGAGGCAGGCCACCTGGGCATCAAAAGGAGAAGAAAAGGAAGAGTTGAAGTTGCTGTGCTACACGTCATGACGCGTAAATCATTCACCGCGGCGCACAGCCATTCCTGAGCTAAGGAGGACCTTTTTGTGCCATGCGTTGCAGTGCATTGTGCGTCCGCCACGATGTATGGCCATTTTTTACAGTTTATCAGACACGAAATGAGACAGCAATAGCGAGAAGAGAAAAGAGAGAAAGAAGAGACACACTAATGCTCTGCTAGGGTTTACTTGGAGACGACTTTGAGAGTATTTTGAAGGCTATGAACACCCAAGGTAAGTATCATATTTATTAATCTCCCCATTTCTTCCATGTTTATGAGTTTATGGTTAAGGTTTGATAGTGGAAGTAGGATTTCGGTCCATATAGGTTATGGGTCTGAATTTGTTGACTCAAATGGAGTTAATGGGGGTAGATTAGAGTATTTAAACCTAGGTATATTGAGTTTTGGTGTCTTGGGTTGTTGAGCACCATTAATACCTGAAAATCTCATTTATTATGGGTGGTTGAAAGTTTGTGATGCCATTAATGGGAATTTAATGGCTCATTAGTGCTATTGAGGGCTAAAGGTAACTATTAAACCCAATGGTTAGGCTCTATCTCTTGCAGAGTGAAGGTTGGCCAATTTAGAAGTAGAAACTGAGGGTTCCATTATTGAGTTTGCTATGTTAATGGAATTCAATTTGGTTGATTGTAGATTTGGCTCTTGGTCACCTTTTTTATTGGAATTTCAAGCTTAGAAGCTAGTTGATTGAGGGATAAACCTTTAACCTCTTAAAGGTTTAAGGTAATCAGGGAAAAAACTCTACTTTGGGTAGTTATATGTTAACTGATTGTTAATTGGTTATTGAATGTGAATTGTAAATGTTTACATGCATGGGATTGGTTGTTTAAGTAAAGACTATATATTAGTTTCCTTGAGTGCATGAAAAAGCTATTTTTGACTTGAAAATGCAATATGCAAAGTCAAGAGAATTTTAACTATGAACATACTTTTATTGTTAAAACATGAATGAGATGATGTGTAGAGATATTTGTTTGTATTCGAGAAAAGATGAGAATACACACTTGAGTAGCGCAAGTTCGTGAGCCCAACATGGTTGTGGTAAAGGTGAGTATATGAAAGTGAAAAGTGAGAACAAGTGAGTATTGCTTATGGCATGATCAGTGGCGGGAGTTCGCCTAGGGATTTAGGGGTAGAGAAAATCTATATGATATTTAGACTGCCCCCTGGTGCATAGGGGTATAGCCTTATCCCATTGTTTTTCGAGGGACTAGAACCTAGCTATCTCCACCGGTTCAATGAGGAGAATAGCTTAGGGTATGAGACACCCCAGGGATTCGAGAATGGGGGAAGCCGTGGTTCGAGAGTGAGTCCTGTGATCTTTGACCGAGTCATACCTCACGATTAGTGAGCTTGGATAGTCCAGTCACACGGATGGAGCCCTAATTAGTATTATATCCCACGATTTTAGTTTGAGAAAATAAGGAGGATATAAGGTTGGTTGATCATTGCATAAGTAAATATATGACGTGTCATACGTGTTTAGTGGTGGCAAGTCGCATGAGTATGGGTCATGTCACATATATGAGAATATGGTGACAATGCACCTAGTTATGAGAGTTAAAGAAGTTATAAAATGATAAATTGTGATATATGTGGACTTGTTTTACATACTTGACTTTTCTCGTGCATGTATTTGTTTTATAATTGATATATAATTGCATAGGGTAAGTTTAACCTTAGTTACTGAGTGGCTAGACTCACCCCTCTTATTTAATACTTTTCAGGATCTAGC
Organism: Prosopis cineraria; assembly: GCF_029017545.1. Taxonomy (NCBI): domain Eukaryota; kingdom Viridiplantae; phylum Streptophyta; class Magnoliopsida; order Fabales; family Fabaceae; genus Prosopis; species Prosopis cineraria. The sequence continues at coordinate 31,184,567 of NW_026555335.1, forward strand.
TCTGGTGTTGAAAGAGAGAAGACTAAAGAGGCAGGGAATTAGCATATTCCTATTGTGCCTCTAGTTTAGATTTAATTGTGTAATAGTATATGATTTTCTAATTCTAGGATGCATATCACCACATTTGCACTATTTTGGTTGTTGGAAATATTAGAATTGTATTTTGAACCCTTAGCCTTTGTGTATGTTGATATATATATATATATATATATTTATAGGGTCAAAATACTAGTGCAAGTGTAGAAATAAATATTTGAGCATGTTTTGAATGATTTGAGTGAAATGCAATGGCAAATTACCTCCCTTTTTATATTTGGTAAATTGGGGTTGAGGAGTGAATTTTAGTTATATTGATGCTTCGATGCTTATGATGTGTTATACTGGTAGTCCTGGGGCCATTGGACATGGTTCAAGTGTTATGAAAAACTTTTGGCACTTGTTAAGGGTTTTGGATATCCATTTTGTGTAAAAGTATTGAAAAGTAGTTAAATTGTGTTTGGGTGTCCAACTTCCTAGTGTGACTTGTTTTGAAAGTGAAACCTATGCCATTAGTTAGTTCATGTAAAGAGCTTTTTGTAGACACTTAAATCACATCATTCGAACGTCGAACGGGGAATCAGGGTGAGGCAGAAGTTTCCCTGATTCTATTGTCAAATGACAATAGAACCACTGAGAATTTCATGCAATATGCTGCGGTACATGGCGCCTGAGCCACGATGTATGGCACAGAGAACAACATGCCACGGCGCAGCTGCACGCGCAGCTGCACCAGCACATGTTTTGCTTTTTAATCGTTTTCAACTTCTTTCACTCTTTTGAGGTATCTCATACTTTCGAAACTTATTTTTACTCTAATATGAAAGATTTTGATCAATTTTGACTTGTTTTTATTTAAAAAACTTGGGATCATTTTCTTGTGGATTAAACCTTGGTAATCACTCTTTGAGTTAATTATCTGATTACCATGAGTTTTATTTGTTAATGGTATTTAGTAGAGTGAGAACGTTTCACTGGAGGCTTTATTTAAATAAGAGTTTGAGCTTGAAAAATATGAGATTTTTAAGCGCCGAAAAAAAGACTCGAACTCAGATGGCCCTTTAAGACCTTTTTTATTTTTTTTTCTCTTTTAGTTTAGAACGCACCATTTGGCAAATGAAAAAAAAAAACCCTAAGCATTTGATTATTACAAATTCTCTAACTCTCTTCATCTCTTGACTTAATCTCTCCCTCTCCTTTTCTCTAGCTGTCTCACCTCTCCCTCTTGCCAATCTACTCTTCCTCTAGCTCTCTCCATCTCTTGACTTCCCTCTCCCTCTCATCTCTTGACTTAGTGTCTCTCGATCCGATGCCTCACAAAGACTTTTTGTAACCCTAAAAGAAAATAAAATTCAAAATAGATTAGTTTGGAATCACATGCATTAGGACCCAAATCGAACTAGATTCATATGCAAGAGGCTGGGAGCCAGATATTATAATCATGTGTTGGAGTCTTATCATATGACTAGAAAAACAAGGGCCTGAATATGTGTAATCTTCTTTGCAAAAAAGAAGCTAACATTTACATGCCCATGAGCATGGCTTGCACTTACTCATGAGGGAAAAATAATTCCCTTTTCTTTCACTCTGCATAAATGCAAATAAGGATTGTTTCATTAGGACAAAACATCTTGTGTGTATGAATGTAAGATATGACTTTTTTTTTTATTGGTCAAACGTAAGACTCTACTCAAAAAATTCATTTTCAACTGCATTAAAACAAGCATGCGCACATAAATATATTATAGATATTCAAGAAAATGCCAGGAAAAAAAAATGAAACTTTTAGTATTTGATGCAACGGAGTTAAATGGCTATATATTTACAATATAGGTATTCGATGAAAATAAAAAGTCGAGGAATAATAAACAAGCATAAGTAAATACGTGCCAATTAACATTGCACAGTATTTAACTTAAGCCTTCCCCCCCCCCCCTCTCCTTTCAGTAAAAAATAAAGATAATAGATAGAAAAACTCAGGTCCTTATCGCTACGCGTGAGCAATCACAATGTTATACATACACATCAAACTTTTCCCAATTCCCAAAGCATACAAGCTTGCAACAAGTAATCAGGTGAGATCAATTATGCACAAAAAGCAGATTAGCCAACCAAAAAGAAGAAGGTATAGACAATTTTTACCCAGAAATGAAGGGCTGTCATATCCTAAGAAATACAAAAACCTAAGGGTGTTGATAAACACCTTTATATAATTAATCATTCAATCATTATAGATTATTCATGCTTCATAATCACTGTAACATCATTATCTATATACATATTTAAAAAAAAAATACCTTGATGAAGAGACGCAGTAAATGGGGACTGGAAGAGGAGGAAAGCACGTCGACGACAGACCACAAGAGCAGGAGATCAATGGCAAGAATGACACAAACCCACGTCACCAAGGGTGGAAATAGACAGCAAAATGGCACGAGAGAGCTGAATGGGCGTTGACGACGCAAACAGAACTCAATATGACGGAACAAGCTCAAATCGTGCAATGGATCTACCAATAATCGACGCAGCGACCTAAACAGACTTTAGTAGTCAATGGTAGGGGTGAGTAAAACTCAACTAAAACCAAAAATCCAATCAAATTAAATTAAATTTTTATTATTTAATTTTGTCTATTTGGTTTTCAGTTCGATTAGATTTACATTTATAAATATTTTAATTGATCGATTCAATACGATTAGTAAAATTTAAAATCGAATAGATTGAACCAACAGAATTATCATATATATATATATAATTTATTAATTTATACATTATATTTAGTTATACATTATATTTAGTTTATTAACTACTTTATTTTATTTTATTCTTTTTAATTTAATACTTAAATTGTATGCTTAAATAAAAGTAAATATATAATTTGATAAGTTAAAACCCCAACCCTTCATTAAAATGGGTTATTATCACTTTACAGGTCTAATTTTTTATATAAACCCAAGCTATTTTAGTAAAAAATAAAATAAAATTAGCCTGAGTTTAAATAGCCCAATATGAAGCTCAAAATTGAGTTAATCAATTAAATTGAATTGCTAAATTTTAGTTTAATTCTCGTTTAATTTGATTTAGTTCATATTATTAACATTGTTTGGTGGATCAATTTTATACATTTTGACATAAATTGACCAATGCTTGCTATTAGTAAATGGCGGTAAATGGCATCGACTTCAATGGTTGGACAATGTGTGGCTAGAGGAGGAGAGAGAAGCTGGTGGTCAATGGCATGGGCTATACCTTCGATGGAGTCAGCTTTGGCAAGGATTTGCATCTCCAATGACACATGGTGTTGGGAGGTAGAGCACTTCATACAAAAAGAGACAGTAGAGAGATGGAGATTAAAAGATTTTTTGCCTTTTTTTTGGGGGGGGTGGGTAGGTTTGAGGGTCTGATGAAGCGGTGGGGTAATTTGGGGTTTGAAGAAAATGTGTTTTTTTAAGAAAATAGTGACTTTCGGAGCATATTAGACAAAAGCACTCTGGAAAGCTTATAATTTTTTTAATTTATTTAATTTCAAATCTATTGGAGGGCTTCCATTGCAAGTCCTTTAGAAGGCTTCTAATTTTGTTTTCATTTTTTAATTGTAAAGTCTACTAGAGTGCTTACATGGCAAGCGCTTTAGAGGGATTGTGAATTTTTTTATTTTTCCAAGTTTGGAGACCACCAACGCGCTTACGTGGCAAGCACTTTAAAAAATAATTAATTTTTTAAATCCCTTCTATTTGTTAAGCACTTTTATTAAAAGCGCTCTCTTAGATTTATTTTTTTTTTAAACTAATTTTTTTTTCACATCTATGGGAACGCTTTTGCAAATAAGCGCTTTCCTATTTAAACATTTTGGAGTGCTTATTATCAAAAGCACTTTAAAAAGATTCAACATTTATTTTTTGGAGCTCTTTTTACTTAAACACTCCAAAATGGGTGCTCTCATTTGGTTTTTTTGTAGTAGTATTAGTCATTAATGATGTTTAATGACCTTGATTATAGATTGATCGTCTCTTAGATGATTTGTGTGTGTTGGAGGCTCTCTTGGGAATATAAAGTATACTCTTGGGTGGTAAATCAAGTGTTAAGATAACCAGAACTTAATTTCTCATATATGTTTGTTGTTTGCAAAGTTAATATGTGTTTAATTAGGTGTGATAATGAATGAAATTAATGAATAGCTATGCAAAAACTTAAAGGTTTGGGTTGTGGAATTTGATGATGAGATTGAGGTCTACATGGGCTTCTTGTTGACAAAGTGGCATAAGGGGGAAAAAGGCATGTTGATTATAAATGAATACACTAAAATGAGGGTGGAGTTGCCACATGAGTTGTTGGATTAATGCCCTCTTTCCGATGCATTAAACTAGATGTGATGATTTTGTGGTGATAAGTACGGTTATGTATATTGGCATGTTATGAATGTATGGCTTGAATTTTTATTGAACATGATAAGGTGAATTTTGCTACGTTAAGCATGAATAATAATACATGTCGCACTCGAAAAATGCAATGTGGACGGCACGCGAAAGGAGGTTCCGACCTTTAGGGTGGGAATTGGATGGAATGGGAGTCGCCACCAAAATTTTGAGGGAAATCTTGGGAAACCAATTAAAGGAGGATAAAGATAGTTTGCAAAAATAAAAAATAGGTTTGGGAGTCGATTGAGCGTGGGAAAGATGTTAGGCATCTCACAACACCCATTCGTGAAAACGGTTACCTGAAGTTTGTTGAGCTATATTAATATGATTTTAAAATTATTTTAATTATCCTTTTTATATTTATGTATTTGATATAAAAATGATAAGAATTAAGTGAGAAATATTTATTTATTTACGAGGAAGACTTTACTCAAAATCAGACTCTGAGGCCTACGCCCTGTGATGAGGATTAAAGTCCATTGTAGTTCGGGCTTGAAAGTTGTTGGTAAAAATATATTTTTTATAAAGAGAAATTAATTAAAAATAGTTCATCATTTTGCAAATAAAATAATTTTTAAAATTTTATATGTGTTTTAAATTGAAAAAAGTAATTTAATTTTAATTATTTTTTCAATTTTTAAATTTGTAAAATAAAGAAAATAAAAGGGTTTAAAATTATTATTTTATATTTTATAATTGAAAATTTAACTGTCATATCTGTAGAGCCTTATTGGCTCATATGACAGTTAATTATTATTTAGTTATTTTAAAATTTTTATAATATATTTGTGTCTCTCCATATTTTTATGACATTATCTCTCATGTACTGTATTAAATTATTTTTAAAAGTTATTCAAAGTAGCTTCTCAATTAAAATAATCAAAAAATATGTTTTTTCAAGATTCTGATTACTTTCAAAATTTTAAACAAACATCATAAAGATTGTTTAAGATTAAAAAATAAGTAAATTTTAGATAGTTTAAAAATTTTATAAAAAGATATTTATTTCATAGATATTTTACAAAAACATACATTATTTTATATTTCGTTACAATAATAAAAAAAAGTTATTATTATGTTTGGACCGCATTTGGCATTGCAGACTCAAATGCATATTTAATATATTTAATTATTCCTTTTATATTCATGTATTTGATATAAAAATGATAAGAATTAAGTAAAAAATATTTATTTATTTATGAAAAAAACTTGACTCAAAATCAGACTCTGAGGCCTACGTACCCTGTAATGAGGATTCAAGTCCACATAGTTCGGGCTTGAAAATTGTTGGTGAAAATATATTTTTTTATGAAAAGAAATTAATTAAAAATAATTCACCATTTTGCAAATAAAATAATTTCTAAAATTTTAATATATGTGTTTTAAATTGCAAAAAGTAATTTGATTTTAATTATTTTCTCAATTTTTAAATTTTTAAAATAAAGAAAATAAAAGGGTTTAAAATTATTTTTTTATATTTTATGATTGAAAATTTAACTGTCATATCTGTAGAGCCTTATTAGCTCATATGATAATATAATTGTTGTAAATATATGTGGAGATTCTGAAATCTCACACGATAAAAGCATTTAACAACTTAATTTATTTATATTTTAAGCGTTAATAATAGTTTTTTAAGCATGTGTGTACATATACATTTTTTTAAATATATTAATCATCATATGTGTAAAGCCTTATTGACTTATACGGTAATATAATTATCCAAAATATCTGCAGAGATTCCAAAATCTCACATGATAAAAAATTAAAAATATACACTTAAGTATATTTTTAATTTAATTGATTTAATATATAATTTATATATATTTTAAAAACTTAATCGTATATCTGCAGAGTCTTATTGACTCATACGTTAATATGATTATCTTAGAAGTCTACGAAGATTAAAAAATCACACATGACTAAAAGATATAATTGATAAATATGATTACGATTTAAATACATTAATTTGATTAATTAAATTTTCTAAATTGTGTAATATCATTATTTACAAAAATTATTTATTTATTATAAAAATTGAGAATCAGTATATCTGCAAGGACTTATTATCCCACACAATGATGTGATTAATTTAAGTCTCTATGAAGATTCTTGAAATCTCACATGAGACTTAAATAAATTATTAATTTGAATTATAAAAAAAGAGTTAATTTTAATTATGGGCCTTTGAAACCCATATCAATTTTACTCCCATATTTGTGAAACCTTATTGATTTACATGATGCAATATTATCCTAAATATTTATAGGGATTCAAAGTCTCATACAATAAAAAGATTAAATAATATTCACTTAAAATATATTTTAATGCGTAATTATACAATGTATATTTTTAAATACAAAAATCTTAATCATTAGACCTACAAAGCCTTATTGACTAACATAGTAGTACGATTATCCTAAAGGTCTACGGAGCTTCAAAAATCTCACATGATCAAAAGCTCTAATTAGACAATATAATTATAATTTAAATTTATTAATTTAATTAATTAATAAAAAATGTTTATTATTTTATTTACAAAATTCATATAAAATGAGAATAATGATATCTGTGAGAATTTATTATCTCACACGATAATGCACTTAATTTAATTCTCTATAAAGATTTTTAAAATCTCACATGAGACTTAAATTTTTTATTGATTTTTTAAAATTATAAAAAGAGAGTTAATTTTAATAGTGAGCCATTAGAACCCATTTTTTTTTTAATATATACAGGTTTGATCCTCATACTTGCAAAATCTTATTGATTTACATGATATAAGATCATTTTAAATGCCTGAAAAAATTGTTAAAATTTCACACAACAAATAAGTAACAAACAAATACATACTCTTTTATTTTTATTGGAACTCATTTACAAAATTCAAAATTCATCCAAAAAAATTGAAACTCCTTCTCAGTGGTGACATAATGAGCATGCAAATAAATAAAGAAGATAATAAAAACAACCAGCATTTAAAAGAACTAACTTGTAAACATACTGATTACTGATATTTGAAGCAAAATATACTCAAGAGTTTATGGAGTAAATTAACAGCTAACTAGTTTTATGACTAAAGAGATTTAAGAGAGAAATCTTACCATCAATTCAAACAGTAACCTTTGGAAATCAGGCTAAGAATCAATGCTCTTTGGCAGGGGGAAGAGATAGAGAACCAAAAAGAGAGTGTGTGTATATGCAATTCTAGCTGATCCTACTACCAAACATGCTTCTGCTCCCAGAAATGTAATCCAAGAGAAAATGAAGAAGAAGATGGCGTAAGTGGTGGAGCAACCAGTGACAAGCCCTTTGTCGAAACAAAGGCATTTGGTGACACCATGAACCACCACCTAGCTTATTAGCAATAGAGCCAAGGCCGCAAAAGGTTCGGTCATCGTACTCATCGGGCTATATTCTAGCCATGCTATGATGGCATTTGACGTCGACGGCTAGAACAAAAGCAATGAAGTGGAGGGAGGTGATAGTGGCTAGAATTGGGACGAAAACAGCCATGATTTCCTCTCGCTCTCTATCTGCTTCTCCACTCTCTATTCCTCTCTCTCTCCGTCCCCAGTTTCTCTTTTATCTTTTGTGCTCTATTTTTTTTTTTCAATTTCTCTCCTTCCTCGGTCTTCCTCTTGCGTGCATGCTACGTCTGTGTTCTCTCCTTCCTCTTTTTCTTCCACTTGCATGCATGTTGCGTTTTTGCTCTGCTTTCTTTTTGGTTCATGTTTTTGTCTTTGGTTTTAATGCTGTCTATGCTCTGTTTTTCTTTATTTTCTGCCCTTATCCCCTTCTCATTTGTTCTCACCTCCAGGAGCAAAAATTCAGTCCTCCTCCTTTCTTTCAATAAGCTCTCTTTATTGTTGAAGCTTGGGCTCTTCCTCTTGCCGTGCACGTCTTCTGTATTTTCTTTCTCCGTACGTGAGTCTAATGTTTCTACTATGTGTATGTTTCGTGTCTGCTGTTCTGCATGGCCGAAAGTTCCTTTTTTTGTGTTTTTGTCTGGCCGAATGAGTTTGGGGCTGTGGTTGCTTGCTCTGCATTTCTCTTCTTTTTTGTATCTGTCTCTCTTCTCTGCCTTATCCTGTCTGGCATTCTTTTGCTTTTTCTTTTTTTGCTATGTGCATCTCTATTTCTCTGCCTCTCTGCACACGCCTCTGGTCTTCTTGCCATGAAAGGCAACTTAGGTTTTTTATTTTTTTATTATTTTTTAATCAAATTAAGAGAGAAAGAAATCTAATTTTAAAATATATAGTTATTATTATTTTTTTATGAAAAAAAATAAGATTTAAAAAGTTAACTCTCAAAAGTTAATTCTCAATATTTTTGAATGGTTGAAATAATTTAGGAGGGATTTTTCAAGACTTAAGCATAATTTTTTTTGAAAATATAATCCTAAAAAGGATTAAATTTTGTTTTTGAATTTTTGTATTTTTGGTTGTTTTAATGAAATAAAATCTTAACCAACAAAAGATTATCTCAAATAAAATTAAACCCTATCAATTAAATTAATTTTTTTTTGAAAATATAATCCTAAAAAGGATTAAATTTTATTATATATATATATATATATATTTTGGTTATTTATTATTATTTTTATTAAATTTAAAAAATGGTCAGATAAAATACAGTCTTTACAATACATATACATGAGAATGTCACTAGAGCATAACTTGTCTTGCATGATTGTGGATGGGTGGGAGTTCACCCAAAAGAGAGTATAGGGTGATATAATAAAATTCCCCATAATATGGCCCCCACTAAAAGTTGCCTACAGTGGTTGGAATGTGATTTACTAAAAGTGTTTAGTGTTGTCAATATCCTTCGAGAATTCACATGGATTAGGCACGATATTCAATATCACTGGCTCCTATAGGAATGGTATGGGTTGGGCAATTATTAACATCCTTAAGATTCAGAGAAAGGGGAAATCCATAGTGTGAAAGTAAGTATAGATACCTTGGTAGGGTTCTCCTCATAATTAAAGAGTGAGACCAATTTGATCACTTGGGTAACTCATGAATTTGGTCAAAAGATATAAGGAAAGTAATAATGTAACATCCTAGTTTTTAATCCCCTGATTAATTAAACCTAATTAGGGTAAGTACGTAAGTTAAGGTGGTGTATGGCCAGGGAGGTCTAATAATCATGATTAATTGTATTTCAACCCAAATTATGGGTCCAGTATCAAGTTAGCCCACCTGGGCATCAAGAGGAGAAGAAAAATGAAGAGTGATGTTGTTGTGCCATACATTGCAGCGTGAAGATCATCTGTCATGACGCACAAACACTTTTGATACAAGGGAAGACCTCTCTGCGCCATGTACTGCGGTGAATTGTGTGTCCACTATGGTGTATGGTCATTTTCTGCAGATATCAATTATGAAAATGAAATAGAAAAAGAGAGAAGAGAAAAAAGGAAACGGAAGGACGCACCAAGCTTTGCTAGGGTTTATTTGTGGATGACATTGGGAGTATTTTGGAGGTTACAAACACCTAAGGTAAGTACCATACTCATTAATCTCCCTATTTCTTCCACATTTATGAGTTTGTAGTTAGGGTTTGATAATGGAAGTGGATTTTCAGTCCATATGGGTTATGGGTCTGAATTTATTAATTCAAATGAAGTAAATGAGAGTAGATTAGAGTATATAAACCTAGTATAATAAATTTTTGATGTCTTGGGTTGTTGGGCACAATTAATATCTAAAAAATCATTTATTATGGGTGGTTGGAAGATTGTGATGCCTTTAATGAGAATTTAATGGTTCATTAATGTTTTTGGGGACCAAAGATAAATAATAAACCCAATGGACAGGTTCAAACTCATGTAGAGTGAACATTGGGCAATTTAGAAGTAGAGGATTGAGGGTTTAATGCTTGAGAAGGTAATGTTGATGAAATTCAACTTGGTTGATTGTAGTTTTTGGCTCTTGGTCACCCATTTGGCTTGGAAATTCAAGCTTGAAAGCTATAATATTTAGGGGTAAACATTTGACCTCTCAAAGGTTTGAGATAACCGAGGGAACCTTACTTTGGGTAGTTGTATGTTAATTGTAATATGAATTATATGTTTATTATGAAAATTATGATATGTGAAATTGCGTTACATGCATTGAAATTTGGTATTCTGGTAATTATGTGATGTGTAGTAAACATGTGAAAGTGGTTTTTAAATTAGTTTTGAAGTGGTAAAAATGGTGTTTAAAAAGCATTTCCTTTTCCAATGTATTGTAAATGAGTGATTAATGATGAATATGTTAAAGAAGATGTGTTATGATGGAAAAAATGAGAATTTTTGCTTACTTAGGTAGTGCATGGTCATGAGCCCAACGTGCTGATTGATTTTGAGTAAATAAAAATATGGAGATAAGCGAGTATGTTTATGGCATAATTAGTGGGTGGGAGTTCGTCTAGGGATTAGGAGTAGAGAAAAATTCATATGGTATTTAGGCTGCCCTCCGATGCATAAGGGTATAGCCTTGCCCTACAGTTTATCGAGGGATTGTCCCATAGTTTGTTGAGAGACTAAAACCTAGCTTTCTCCACTAGTTCAATGAGGAGAATAGTTTAGAGTATGTGACACCTTTTGAGAATGGGGGAAGCCATGGTTCGAGAGCGAGTCATGTGATTTTTGGCCGGATCATACCTTATGATTAGTGAGTTTAGGTAGTCCAGTCACACAGATAGAGTCCTATTCAATGTTATAGCCCACGATTTCAGTTTGAGAAAATAAGGAGGTTATAAGGTTAGTTAATTATTGCCTATATAAATATATGACATGTCACACGTGTTGAGTTGTGGCAAGTCATGTGAATAAGGAGTCATGTCACATATCTAAAAATGTGATGACAATATACCTAGTATATATGAGATAAAGAAGTTATTAAATGAAAAATGATGAGTTATGATATGTCTGAGTATGTTTTAAGTGCTTGATTTCATATGCATATGCTTGTTTTGTAATTGATATATAACTGCATAGGGTAGTTTTTATATTAGTTACTGAGTGGCTAGAGTCACCCCTTTCATGTAACACTTTTTAGGCTCTAGCTCTGGTGCAGAAAGGGAGAAGGCTCAAGAGGCTAGAAATTAGGATATTCCTTTTTGCATACCTCTAACTTAGTTTATTTTGTGTAATAGTATATATTTTTCAATTCTAGGTTGCTTATCATTATACTTGCACTATTTTGTTATTGCAAATGTTTGATTTGTATTTTGGAACCTAAGATTTTGTGTATATTGTGAGATATATATATATATATATATATATGTTAATAGAGCTGAAATACTAATGCAAATATAAAAATGATGAATTGAACATGTTTTGATTGGTTAGGGTGTAATGCAATGCCAATTTATCTCCCCCTTTGTTTTAGGTAAAAAGGTTTGAGGGGTGAATTTCTATTATACTATGGTTTAAGTGTGGGTGACATGTTGTACTGATAGTCTTAAGTTTAATGGACATGATCCAAGTGTTAGGAAAGGCTTTTAGCACATGTTGAGGGTTTTGGACACTTATTTTGAGTAAAAGTTGTGAAAAGTGATTAAAATATATTTGGGTGTCCAACTTCCTAGTGTGACTTGTTTTGGATGTAAACTCATGCCATTAGTTAGTTCATGTAAAGAGCTTTCCGTAGATACCTAGATAACATCATTTGGATATCGGACGGAGAATTGAGGTATGTCAGAAGTTCCTCAATTTTGCTGTCAAATGATAATAGAATTTGTTGAATTTTCATGCAATGCTACGACGCATGGTGCTTAAGCCACGAAGCGTGGCACAGAGAGTAACACGTCACAGTGCAGGGTGCATGAGCCATAATGCATTGCCCTGTATCATAGCATATGTTTTGTTTTTTCAGCCGTCTTCAAATTCTTTCACTCATATTAGGTATCCCATGCTTTTAAAACTTGTTTTTACTCTAATATAGAGGATTTTGATTGATTTAAACTCATTATTATTTAGAAAACTTAGGATCCCTTGAATTTAGATTAAAGCTTGGTAATCATTTTTATGTATTAATCTTTTAATTACTATGAGTTTAATGTTAATTGTATTTAGTGAAATGAGAAATTACAAATAAGATGGGATGCACGATCGCATTGCATAGTATGCACATACATGCTTTAGTAACAGATGAGCTAAGAATTGAGAGTCTATTTTATTGCAAGGTATACTCGCCACTTATGCTTGTGCTTTAATTTATGTATCTTGTGGTCACTGAGATATTGAAAAACCCTTAGTCGTATCAAATTTTTCAAAGAAACTAGAATGTAATTGGTTTGACAAAAAAATCAAGAAAAAAAGTACTTTTGGTTTTCTAAATTTTAAGTGAAAATGAATGGAAATAACTAACTCAAGCAAGCAAATGAGTGAATTATCTAAGTTTTGAATCCATTCCACCATCATAGACTCCTTAATTTAATAAGCTCGGTATCTATGTGACTTAATTGACAGAATAAAAGTCTAACGACCACTAGGACTAGGTAAATGTGGCTTAGACCAAGACATATAACCCCTAAACAATTAACAAACTTTGATAAAACAAATCGTATTGAATTTTTGCCTTGCTAAAATCTTGCTCTAACACTCAGAATAATTGAATCTAGACAATTGACTTCTTATTAAGACCTAATGGAAGCTGAAGGAATCAGAAATATCAAGCAAGAATTAAGAAGGGTTTTAATTTAGCAAGTAATAACCATTAAAACATAAACTCAAACACTTGAAGTGCACAAATTTAAAGGAAAATGTAAACCAAAGCAATCTAATCTTCAACAAGAAAAATGATATCAAATTAATTCAATTAATCTAGCTAAAATCAATGAATTAAATTTGAAATCAAAACAAGAACTAGACAAAACCAAATCAAGAGTACTGAAGCTCAAGTGAAATTTCATCATCTTAGAGAATCCTTAAAGATTTAACCTCTCATCTCACTCTCCATAGCTACTATCTAAAGAAAAGATCCACAAGAAGCTGCCATAGAAGATGACTTGAAGAGTCTATAAATGAATGCTATGTGATCGACAGGAATGAGGGGAGAGAGAGAGAACTAAAACTGAGAAAGAAAGTTCTACCGTGGAGTGCAACTAAGCTCTGTGACTGAGAGGAATTGAGTAATAGGATATGACACATTTGTATGTGTAAGCGACGAGCTTGTGACCAAGAAGAAGATGTGAGATGAATGAATATTGAATAGAGGATGAATGATTGGCATGCGTGCAGTCGAGATGAATGAACTCAGCAATCATGTTCCATAAACTTTGGAACCAAAAGAGATGAGTGTGTGTGCAATTGAGATGAAGACGAGCGATTTTGTGTGATGAAAAATGGCAAGCCAGGGCTTTTGGTTCAATTCATCATTTCTTCCTTTTTTGTTCCATAAACTTTGGAACCAAAAGAGATGAGTGTGTGTGCAATTGAGATGAAGACGAGCGATTTTGTGTGATGAAAAATGGCAAGCCAGGGCTTTTGGTTCAATTCATCATTTCTTCCTTTTTTGCCAAGTGCCTCATCTGATTTTTTTAGAAATACAAAATGTCTAAATTGCCTCTAAATCCCTAAAAATAGAAAGCAAACAAAGCAAAATTAATATAATGAAATTGAACTAAATAAAGTCTTAAAAAATGTATTACCCAAGTAATAAAATATGCCAATGAATTGAAATTCTAAATTAAAAACAATTAATTCTAATAAAATGTGCAAAATGCCCTTAATGCCAAAACTCAATGCAAATGAGCCAATGATCAAATGCAATGTCAAAACCATGCATATAAGGGTCTAAACTAATGAAATATGGTCAAAAATGTAAAATAAAAACGTGTAAAATATGTGATTCATCAGATATCATATCTTACTCCTTGCTACCTATTAATTTTTTAGGAAACAAATGCATGAGGCTAAAGGAAAAGATGGTAAAGCTAAAGACATCTTATAATGTCTTTACTTATTCCTATATGTAAGCTTAAGTATAGTATTTCCAACTAAAGGTATTTTGCTTATTAAGTCATTGGTACATCTAAGCTGTAATGCCACTAGCATGATAGATTGGCTAGTATTGGTCAATAGCCAAATTTAGGATTTATGACACTTGATTGTTTTGGGAAATTGGTAAAAAGTATTTTGTTGTCCTAGACATCCAAATTTCTCTTATGACGTTAGATGATGGTGAATTTGGAGTCATTAGCTAGTTTATTTAATTATCTTCATGTAGACACACTACTGCAGGAAGGACTTTTAACAATAGTTATTTTGAACTTTTTTACATCGATTATTAGGGGGAAGTAAAAGAAAGGAAAGCAAAATGTTGCTTTTTCATGTTGGTTATTTACATAACAAACATGAAAAGTCTCTAAATAAAAATAATTTTTTTAAAAAAAAAAAACTTTTAACAATGGTTATGTAGAATACCATTGTGAAAAAACTTTCCACAACGGTTATCTACAAATAACCATTATGAAAACTACAGTTATTTGCAAATAACCGTTGTGGAAAGTTTTTTCACAACGGTTTTCTACATAATTGTTGTTAAAAGTGCATTTTTTAAAAAAATTTATTTATTTTTCTATACATCCAGAATTTAAGACCTGTAAATTGTATAGATTTTATAACAAGTATAAACACCTAGCTAGTTGAATCACAATGATTATATAATAAGTTACAACTATACTAAATATACATAATTAATCCAACATCAATGGCAATGTTAACTAAGCATTCAAACAATTTAAATAGTCAAATTCATTTATACAAATACCTAATTATCATAAAATATAAATTTGAAAATTAAAATAAAGATTTGCAGGCATAAATTTATATATCAAAATACCTAACTATACAAATATTCAATTAAATCAACCATCTATAGTACCAATATTCAATAAAAATTGACAAAAATAAATAAAAATAAAGACTTATGGTGAAGTTTGCAAGGACTATCTAATGAAAGAGGAAGATGGAAGAAGATGAGAATCACTCACACTTGTAAGTTGAAATGGCAAGGTGAAGAAAAAGGTGGAAGCTTTGAGTGAGAAAGAAAAAAGAGAGAAGAGAAGAGTTTACTCACAGATCTGAAAAGGTTGAGGAAAAATGTATCTGAAGAGTCATCTAACTAAACAATAGAGGAGGAGAAAGATGGAATAATCTAAAGAGAAAATGTATTTGAAAAAGATCATCAACAATGGAAGAAACAAGGAAAGAAAATGGAGAAAAGGACCTCTAGAACAAAATGCACTAACCTCTAAAATACTCAAAATAATGAACAATAGTAAACGGAGATAGATGGCAAATGGCAGCAGATGGACAGAGAATGACATGAGTCGATGGCAACAATGGTGAAAGGTTGGACCTTTTCAACAATTTATGGGTGTGAGAGCTGTTTTATGAGAAAAGGGAAGAGTAAAAGATACTGAAACATGTAATAGGGTGTTGAATAAGTTAAAAAGGTATAAAAGAGAAAGAACATTAGTTATTAAAATAATTGATATTGTTTGATACTTTTTACATCAATTTTTATATAAAAAAAATCAATGTAAGAAGTTAGAATTTTTTTATTTTTTATTTTTAAAAAATTTTTCACGTCAGTATTTTAAAAAAATCTACTTGAAAAGTTCAAGTTTTTTTTATTATTTTTATCTTGGGAAAGATTTTCACGTCACTTTTCTATATAACTGATGTGAAAAAACTTTTTTATGTTAGTTTTTTGTCTAACCGATGTTAAAACTCTTGTAGATAATTACATTTATGCCACCATCCTTTTTTACTATAGTTTTTTTATAAAGTTGACATTAATTAGCAACATAAAAAGCTTATTTCCTAGTAGTGACACTTGGATCACCTTATTCAGAGGCCCGAGTAAGAAGTTAGGTGCTTCAGAAGTTGAAATTCAGGAGTTGTGATTACTATTACTATCATGGCTTGTTGGTTGTAACAGAAAGTTTCATTGGCTGTAGCAAATAGCCTTTCGTAAAATGGCTGTAGTGGATGGTGTGTTTAGTTGTAATGAGTGGCTTCTGTGCCATGAGCCATGACAAATGTGCTCTTAGCCATGATGAATTGCTTTATTTTTTTAAAGATGACCATTTTAACCTACGTTAACTTATTTTAAATGCTTAAACTATTTTCCATGCTTCCTAAGCTATGTCTACTTTGATTTTAGGTTTATAAAGCCTTAAATTAAATTTTTTCTAACTAAGTCTATTTTTTAGGATTCCACTCTACTCTAGAGTCTTCTTAATTAAGCTTTCAAGGTTTCAACTAATCATGGTTGATCCTACCTTTCTTTGGTATATTTTTTAATTATTAAAATAGGTTTTAATTACCATGGTTATTTCTTAGTTTGAGTTATTGCGTGGGTAATGTCAAGGAGCATTATAATATTGTTCCAAAAAAAAAAATTAAGACACCAAGTTCCTTTGCAAAAAACTCCTTGAATATTTTTTCCTTTTAACCCTTTATTAAAATCTTCAATACAATAGAGTTTGTTAATAAGAAATAGAGTGAATGATAGTGCCTTCTCATTGTGATAATTATTGAATTGATTTATATTTTAACTTATACTTTATTGGGAAAACTTTGGAATTGGTAATTAT
This sequence comes from Prosopis cineraria, assembly GCF_029017545.1. NCBI lineage: Eukaryota > Viridiplantae > Streptophyta > Magnoliopsida > Fabales > Fabaceae > Prosopis > Prosopis cineraria. The sequence goes on from NW_026555335.1 coordinate 31,201,624, forward strand.
TTATGTATTTTAATTATATGTTTGATTTTTGCTTAAAAATCATATGTTTTGTTTCAAAAATCATATATCTATTGTGTGTTTTGAATGAGTGCTAAAAGTGGCAACTAGCAATTGGTAGAAGAATTTTTTGGGTTTGGTTTAAAATTGTGAAATTCTTTCCAACTTCTTTGATGAATATGTTATATATATATATATATATATACCTTGTGAAATATTTATATATACATTTTAATGAAAAATGTAAATTTACCTAGTGAAAAGATGAAAAAGTTTCCCATTTATAAAGTAAAAAACATAAAGAAAAATTGCACCAGCAAATCATAGTCCACCATTATCATTCTTTAAAGGGTTAATTGGCAATATAGACTTTAAGTTATAGGTCTAGGTAATTGAACCCTTATACTTGATAAATTTTAAACCCTAAACAATTAAACTTGTAGCAATTTAGACCTTATTGTTAATTTGAAAATGATGCCATTACTTTAGTTCCTCTCTCGCTCTCTCTATGTCTCCAATTGCTCCTTCCTCCCTCTCTCTTTTCCTTCCTCTTCTCTCTCTCTATCTCTTTATGCATACATCTCCTAGAAAAGCTAGCATACAGATCTCTCCTTTTCTCCTCTCATCTCCCTCTCTCCCTCCTCTCTCTATTTGCATAAGCTAGCATGTACATCTCTCTCTCCCCATCCTTTCCTTCTCTCCCTCCTTCCTTTCTCATTCTGTCGAGTAACCATTCACCATTTGAGTTTTTGAATACCCTACCACACAACTTCATCACAAAGATGGACAAAAGCCTTAATTTGGTCTACTCCTTTAGTTTGCTCTATTAATGAAGTATTTGAATATAACATGTTGATACTTGCAACAATTGGACTCTTCCATAAAGAAGAGGAAAAGATTTGGGTGAATAAGATCTTAGGTTATGGTAATTGTACCCTCAAATAGTCATTTGTATATGCACTTCCAACCTACTCACATTCTTCATGCACAACATCCTTAATGGATCAAACCTGATGGTGAGAGGTGTCACTGAAATGGTCATCAACTCGATTATAAACAACAACATTTATGGCAACAGAGTGGGGAGACAAAGTATGTATTGAACCAAGTGGAAGTGATGGATAAAGAAAACTATGTATATAACTTCAGCATAGTTGAAGGAAGCAAAAACCTAAAGACGGTAGAGAAGGGACCTTCGATGACAGTGAGTTTCTTGATAATGCTTGGTCCTCTAACTTTAATAGATCGAACTACTTCCACCATGTTTAGGATGAGGTTGTCGAAATCTATAGCTAAAGCTTTATCTAGGGAGGAAGTCGCAAGAAGAGGTAAGGGAGGTTTAGGTGGTGTAGATAGCCACTAATAGAAAAATGGTAATATTCAATAGTTATTTTAGCAAATATTCAACGGTTATGAATCATTGAATTATCAAGTGCTGAATATTCTCTGAATCTTTATTCAACAATTTTCAACTATTGAATATTCATACTTTATTCAACCGTTTTTTTATGTAAAAAGCTATTGAATATATGTTTAAGGCAATTTTGTTAGCATATCAAGGAGATAATATTCAATGGTTTTTGACAAAAAATATTGAATATTGTTTATATATTCAACGATTCTGCGTCATAACTATTGAATATATGACTAATATTCAATATTTGTGTCAAAAACCATTGTATATTTGATGTCATTATATTTAATAGCTTTTTTCTTCCACAACCATTGAAAATTATTAAAAATGTAAAAATCAAATGAAAAATTGTTTCATCTTAATATAAAAACAAATTATTATTAATCATTAATATATAATTTGCATTTACTCTCCAATATTCCACCAAATACAACACTTAGTTTAAAAAAATCTATAAGACAACTTAGAGTAGTATGATTCAAACCTAAATGACATAATATAAGAATACAATGTTTCCATAGCTTGCATAATATGCATTTGACTATGATTTTTACTGTATGTATCACCACATCAAATGACATAATTAGAGAATGCAAAACTTTACAAACCAGTAAAGCCTTGTCTGTCAACTTGTAAAGAAATAGAAGAACACCTGTTAAATATGCAACTTGCCTGAATATTTTTGCCTTGATAGATGAAGGAAAATAAATAAATCTAAATGAGCTACCAACTAATGCTTGTATGACTAAGTGTCAGTTAATTCAGGCTACGAAGAATATAAAGATCTGCAGAAGTAGTATCAAAATGGCAAATATCTTGATTAGAAGCAACCAATTTTATGATATTTGGTTGAGATGTTTCATTAAAGAATTGTGAGCTCCTTCAACATTTGTCAATGACTTATCCACATTGTCATCAATCTCGCTAGTTCAAGTTTGATAGATTTGATTAAGATTGTTGAGCATGTGAATAGCTTGGAGGAATGTATCGGTACAAGTATCAAAATTATGAAGCCAAACTTGATAGTTAGTTCCCCTTGATGAGCAACCATTACAACCAAATGAGTGAAAATCCTATTCAGTCTTGTGATTGTAGGTTCCACATTGTTCAGAGCAGATGCACGACTCTGACTATAACTTTCTTGTCTTGGGAACACTTGTTGTATCATAGACATTTCCATTTATTGGAATGGAGAGTTGTTAGTAGCTAGCCTCCATCTAGATCGACAAAACTAGTAAAAGTTGCCAACTAAGTGCTATGTCTATATATTAAGAGAAGGACTATGCTCTCTATTTCACATTAATTTTGAATTCATTTCATTCAATGACTTTACATTACCAAAGTTATAAGGATTAGGAAGTTTAGGCTAAATAGGAAAAAAAAATTAATCTTGTGATATTATAAGAGAGTTTTAGAGAAGCCGAAGACTCAAGCTTATTGCACAAAAATCATAAAACCATTTGGATTGAAGTAATCCAACTTCTCTATATATTCTAAAATTAAGGGGAAGAAAAAACATCAAAATCTATTTCCTTACAAATGCTTAATAAAGGAACTAAACATTGTAGCAGAGTTATACTAGGTTAGCTTTATGTTTAGCCCATTTTTCATGACCTAGGAAAGAAGTGACAAATTGACCCCTATAAGTATATTACATTAGTAAATAGCATCATAATTTTTTACTTTGAAACATTTCAAAATACTAGTATCATGTAGAATATCACTCTTACAGTGAAATTACTCTCAAATGCCTTTAATCAGTCTAGAGTATCATCCATCAATTAATTGCAAAACAAATATAGAGAGGAAACCTCAAAATGCTTAAAGAATTGGATAGTAGTATTTAATAAGCGTACAAAAGTATAGGTAGTGTAAAAGGCAAGAGAATGAAGATGAATGTTCTTAATATTGAAAGTGAGGAGACTAGGGCTAAAGTGTAAAAGGAAAAATTAAAGAATTAGGAATGAAATGAAAAAATTGGGTAGAACAAAATTTAGGTGGTAGTTGAAATTAGAGAAAAAATTGGCCATGAGGGTGAAATATTCCTTGGCATCACCTCACGTGCATAGTTATGTTGAAACTTGAAGTTAACAAGGATTAGGAATGATAGACTAGACATAAGTCTCCTTGGATTAGCCAAAAGAGTCATATTCTATGGCAACTTATTTACACTTCTTCACATGATAACCAAAATTACATTAATTTCACAAAACTTAAATATTATGTTTAAACAGAATATTATGCCTTCTCCCAAGAGGAAATAGTAAGGAAAAGCAGTAAATTATTTTATCAAAAAAACTACTTGATGAATCAAAATTGTATACCTTTCATCCATGAGTATATAGCTTCCAAAGCTTTAATTTCTGTTCATTGTTCTAGTGCATAGTATGTGTAATGCATGTGAAATTCATAATGTAATGGTAACACACAACACAAGTAAAATAAGGTTGTTAAGCATAGAAAAGAATTGTATCAAAGCCGTGGTTGCCTCCATAAGCTAGAATGTAAAGGATTTTCCTCAAAGACATTTCGTCGAACATCTTTGAGGCGCAAATAATAAAGCTATAAGTTTTGATGCGTTTGTGATTAGGATTTCACCAAATTACAAGATAATAATAGGAAGAATGTTCAAAGAGATAAATAATGACTTTATGAGATAAATAATGAGAAATAAACAACACAAAATAAAATGCAACTAAATAATGACAAAACTTGTGACTGAAAAAAAGGCATTCATTCCAATTCTAAATTTATCACATGGATTGTAGACTTGAGAGATAAGATATATAAAAAGGAACCTACCAAGATTCTTTGCCCACAAATTGACATAAGAAGGAACTAAAATCAACAGAGACAAACATCACGAATATCAAGGTGGAAGGTTCTTGTGTGTTATTATCTTTGGCATGTGCAAGGTTCCTTATAGAGAGTTGGTAGAGGTGGAAGGTGCTGGTAAGGAGAGAGGCAATGGGCAATTATTTTCAAGTCATCCTTTAAAAATTTATATCTATTATAAAAAAAATCATTCATTTTAAATCAGTTAAGTTGTTTTTTTTTTTTTTAGAATTTGAAAATCTCAAGTTGGCTTGTAAATAATAATAATATTTTAAATATTACTCCCTTCGTTCAAAAATTTGAGGCATTTTTAACCGAATCTTACTGCTCAATAAAGTAGTTACCTACTTTTAAACTAACCCTATCTTTTCATATTTACCCTAATTAAATACCCTACAATAAATATAAAGTCATTCATCAATAGGGCTACTTTTGAAAAAAAAAAGGTAATGATTACACCTCGAAAGACTATGCCTTATATTTTTTAACATTCAATTTTTTAATAAATGCCTTACATTTTTTGACGGAGTGAGTATATATTAAAGTAAAAAGTTTTTTTTAATCTCTCAACTATTCACACATGACTTAAGAGCGTTTGGTATCCATTATGTGGTGCAATGTCTGTAACATTCTAAATTTTAAATCTTGAAATTTCAAGTGTTTAGAAGGGTAAATTGGTACAAATAAGCAAGTTATAAATTAATGATGTTTGTGGATAACTAATATGGTTTTGAATCATTAGACAACTTTAGAAGAGGGCTTAGCTGGAGTTCAAGCAGACTGGGGGTATAGAAAGGGGCCTAAAATAGTGTTGGGCTAGTCTGCCATTTGCCACAATAGATGGACAAAATCTACGTTTATCAAACTCATAATTTTGGCAGGAAAACAAAAGAAAGAAAGGGGAACATGAGAGAGTGATGGGGAACAAACTTAGAGCTATTGGGGCTTGATATTGGGAGCTATTTAGAAGCATTTGAAGCAAAACTCATCCTTAGGTAAGCTTCATATATCTTTCCCTCTCCCTTTAAGCAAATTTTTAAATGTTTGGGGTAATGTGGGGCTTGATTTCAATTTTTCTTAGGTTGTGACCAAACCCATTATCCTAGTCAAAGTCTTGGGATGCCAAATCAAGCTTCTAAACCTATATTTATGGATTGTGTAGTGATTTGGAGCTTTTCTGTTAGGGTTTAGACAAACCTTAAGTAGAATTTGGGTGTTTGGGAGCAATATGGGTAAAGGAGTAATGTTATTTAAGTGTTTGGATCCTAAATGGGATTAATAGAGAGTGTTGAGAAAGTTGATGGTGTTAAAGTAAGGTTTTGGATATAGTAGGTATCCAAAATTATGCTAAAAAGAGGTTAAATAAAGTGTGAATTAATGATTAAATGTTTAATTTTGTAGATTAAATATTAATCAAGCATTATTATACTAGTGGAAACATGTGGGGCTATTGATTGACCACAATATCCCTTTTAGTGACAAAATGATTAAGGTAACTGGATTATCTTAACTCTATATTTGAGTGCTTGGATAGTTGTATGGTAATTATTGAAGCTAATACTCTTGTTTTGTACTAGTATAATATTAATATAATGATTATAATTTAAAAACTTTACGTGAAGTGGAATGAAAAATCATGTTTTGAACATTATGGTTTTGAAGACTAAATCCTAAATTCAAGTATAAGTATTTGTGAAATTCTATGGGTTATGCTAGAAATAATTATTGCAGTAGAAACTATATGTTGTAGTTATGTGTGGAATTGTTAAGCATATGTTTGGCATGATCAATGTGAAAGGGTGGAAGTTCACCCTAGTGTGGTGTTGGGGACATTGTTTGAAAATTTATATGGTACACTGGCACCACGGAGGCCCCAGTACATAGTTTTATATTTGTTTAGAAGTCCCAATACTATATGAGATGGATTAGTTATCAATACCCTCAGCATTCATGGGAAAGGGGAATCTATGGTCCATAGTGGATGAAGACGCTCTTGGCCAAGGCTGCCTCCTATGATTGGTGAGCTTGAGCTAATCCAATCATATGCATTTGATTCTATTGAATTATCAGCCCACATATTCAATCATAAGATATAAGGAGGGTATAAGGTGGTGTGTTATTCATACATATCATTTTATAGCCATGTGAATATGTAATCTTGTATTTCTAAGCATTTGTTATATTGCCACTTTGCATATGCATTTACTATTCTTACTTATGAGTTGTTTGTTTAGACTATTTGATTACTAAGTCCTCAACTCACCTTATGGTTACATTTTTAGATAAAGGCTCTGATAGGCGCAAGGGGAAAGAAGGTGCTTCTGAGTATTAAGGAGACTTGTAATTGCATAGTCCTTCCTTTATCTTTAGGTTTGTAATGAATTATTTATGCACATGCTAACTTAGGACGATATGTCATTTTTGTTGTCACTTGCATAATTTTATTGCAAATTATGGATATCTCAACTTAAAATGTTATAATTATAATGTAATGGTTGTGAGAGGTTGAGATAGTAGTACAAGTGTTGTTTTGGTGTTAATCATGTGTTTGATAGCCTTAAAGATATAAATGATAAATGGTTGTACCTTTTGGGTTTATGCTAAATTTGAGGTTTTGATAGTCAATTTTTGTGTAGAACATTGTTGTAATCATTTACTATACAAACAAGTTGTTTGTGGCCTATCAGAGTTGGTTCAAGTGGTCTCATGGTTATTGGCACTTGGTATGTGAGTTTAAACGCCTTGATTGTTGTTTTGAAATAAAAATAGACCATTTTGTATTCGGGTGTCCAACTTTCAATTGATTTAGTGTTTGGATGTGAGACCAGTGTTAATAGCTAGGTGGCTTTAAGAGTTACGTGTAAACGCTTGAATCGCTCAAATCGAATGTTAGATGGTGAAATGATGAGCTTTGGAAGTTAGACCTAAAGTATTGTCATGATAGCTATTTGCTGTCATGATAATGGTGGCATGCCACAATGCATTGCTTAGCGAGAACCTTAGGTTCTTTGCGCGACGGATGGTGCATTTTTAGGGTAACCTAAACTATCGCTTTTAGTGCTTGTTTGAGAGCTTATTTGACTTTTTTTGCTTTCGCTATCTTTTATAATTTGTTTTGAACTATGGTTTGAAATCACTTTTTAAAAAAAGTTTTCTTAAGATATTGATTTCTTAAACTTCTTTCTAACTTGTATTATGATAATCATATATAAAGGATTCAATTAATCTTAGTTATCATAATGGTGTCTTGTGTTTTGTGTTATGTGTATTTGGTAGTGTTGAGGAGGACATTACAATGTCCCCCTTTAGTATTTGAAAATGATGCAAGTTTACCCCTAACATTAAATATAAGTATGTTTGACTATTAGTTGACCTAGAAAATTATAGAAAATGATCTTAAAAATTACATTAAAAATCTTAGAAAAAAGTTAATATTGATTAAGTCCCCTAAATTTTGAATAAATAACAAGATACAAATATTATTTCTTATAATGTAAAAGACTAAAATACTATTTTGACCAATCACTATGACAAGCTACTAGATAATTATCATATCATCATTGTAGGAAACAACACCAATAATTAATTTTAAAAATAATTTATTTTTTAATAATATCTTATTAAAACATTAACACTTTAATATTTTTATCAATTTTATTGCTAGCAATGATAATATGTAAAGCGCATAGTTATTGGTCAAAGTAGCTATACAAAATGGTATTTTGGTCTTTTATATATTAAGAAATAATATTAGTCTCTTGGAATTTATTTGTAATTTAATAGACTTAATTGACATTAATTTTTTATAGGGTCCTTTAATGAAATTTTTTAGATCATTTTCTATAATATTCTAGAAAAATTAAAGATCAAATCTAACCTACTTATTTATTCAATGATAGGGATAAAATGTTACTATTATCAAATGTTGAAGGGAGACATTATACCATAAAAGTGTTTAAGATATGCTCTTACAACAATAGTTGAGAAGAAAATATGTCATTTGATTCTTAAAAAATAATATTTTTTTAAGTTACTTACAAGTGTTGTTGCCAACAATACTGATTTGATAATTAGTTAATGACCTAGTACCTTGTTAAAGTGGCTAATTAAAATGGTATTTTAGTCTTTTACATGAATAAAAATAAAATCAATATATTGAAATTTATTTGTAATTTAAGACACTTGATTGATATTAATTTTCTTATTAAGTACTTGTAACATCCTAATTTTTATCTTTAGATTCATTAGGATAATTAGGCTAAATTCTGAAGAGTGATTAAAGGTGGAAAAGTAATTAAGGATAACCATTGAACTCATGACTTGTGTAGTATCCTCAAAATATGGTAATTATATATACATATATATATACATATATATATATATATATATCAAAACTAATAATTATGAGATATCACATATAATATTTTATAAAATAATGATATAGAAATAATAACATTTCTTATTGTTAGTCTAAGTAATAGATCAAAAACATATTAATTAAATATGTGGATTAGGATATAAGAGAGGGTTAGGGTGCAATTTTGCCCATAAACTATTCTTAGAGAAGCAATGTTGCCTCTAAACCAATTAAATTGGAGTAAAGTTGCCCCTGCCATTTAAACGTCTATTAACTATAGCTAGTAAGATCTTGTAACATCCCAAAAATTTTAAGACTCAAATTTATTTAAAAAAATAATAAAATAAAATATCTATAATTAAATTAAAATTTAGAATAATTTAATAGAGGTCCAAAGTTTGAATTTTTTTCAGTAAAAGTTTGGTTTTATTTGATTTTTAATTATGAAAAAAATTACCAAAGTTGACTCGGGCTTTTGTGTTATAATAAAAAATATTGGGCCTTTTATTGTAATTTTCCCTAAAGTCTAATATCAGCAATTTAAAAAGAAAATTGGACGCAGAAAACAGAAATGAAAACACAAAGGAAAGAAAGGAAACGCACAAGAGGGAAAGAGGAAGAAGAGAGGAGAAATAAAGGGAGTTAAGCTTGGATCTAGGAGGTTTTGCGGCCGTTGCGAGCTCGGCTACGCGATAGGTAAACTCACTACTTCAATCCTCTTCCCTTCCTCTTTGTTTTTTTCAATTTTTGGAAGAGAAAATTTCTGAATTTTGATCCCAAAGGCTTTATTCTTGTAAGCTTTTGTTTCTTTGGATCCTAGGGAGGATGTTTTGAGTTTCTATATAGTGATATAATATTTTGAGTGGATAATTGGATGAAAAGAGGTGTTTTGGGTACAAATTAATCCCTGAGAGATTGGGTTTTTCTCCTCAATGGTTTAAGCCTATTGATTTAGTTATAATTTTTCTATTTGAGCCTAATAAGATTTAAATTAAGATTTGATTTTTATTATAAGGGCTAATGGTGAAAGTTGGTGACACTAAGTGAAGGTTTTTAATTGATTAAAAATTATATAAATTTGAAATTAGCCTAGTGATGGCTAATAAATGGTTTTGGTGGTTAAGTGATATTATGTAAATGGTTGATTTAATATATGGACCATTAAGATGGATTATGACTTATTGACCCAAATTATATGGTATGAGTTATAGTCTTCATTAATGCTATTTGACATGATAAGTGATGTGGATAACTTATATGTTGTAGGAATTGTTAGTGGAATTTATTCGGAAGTTAAGGAACAAGCCGAACCCTATTTTGTACAAGAGGAACCCTTTTGGTACCAAAGGTTTGAGGTAACAGGGAAATTTATATTTCTTATTACATTGTTTTAGCTATTTTTGAATAAATATTACTAGTTATCATGCATTACACGTTTTAAAAGATTAAATGTGCTTTATAAGGAGTTATGGGGTACTACTTTGATTATAGTGCAAATATGTTTTCTAATTGTTTAACAACAATGTTTTTATAGAAACGAGATTTGTTGCATGTATTGTAATCAAAAAGAATAGAAGTTGCACTTAAGGAAATGTAACTAAATAAGGTACCTTAGATAGGCTAAGGAACCATTTAAGGGAGGTTTATAAATGTTATACTATCTTAGAGTATTGAAGTGGTCAATACTCGAAAAAGATAGACAAGAATAAAAGGCATGATCTTGGTGGGAGTTCACCAATGAGAAGGTGTCTGTGGCACACTGCCAGTACTTAGTATTGCTTTACATATTGTGGGCTCAGTGCACGAAAGTGGTTAGTGTATTGAGTGTTCAACAACTCTCAGTAGGAGAGGGAATCTGACATATGAAGTGTGAGGTTGAGTGTCTAAGCCAAGGTAGCTCTTACATGGAGAGTAAGTTGTGTTGGCTCTAGGAGGGAGTTAGCTTTAACTGCTCAGGATTCACGTCGAAAGGGCATAGGCGGTTCGGTGGATTAGATCATGCGTTAGATTATGTTTTGTGCCTGTGGAGGTATAAGTAGGTATAAGGTTTACCTGCGAGTTAAAGAGTGCTAGGGGGCATTCTGTTGGTCATGAAAGGCCATATCAGCCTACATCATGCATTCATGCATTTTAAATGGCTAAATTATATATTATGTTGAATTTATTATTCATTTATTCGATTATGGCTTACTTTGTAATAATTAATGTAGATTTCTCTGTTACTGAGACTGTGGTTGTCTCACCCCTTTTTTTTCAATATTCTAGGTCCAGGCGAAGAAACCAGTGGAGGATAGGGAAAGGAGCAAAGCTAAGGGTTGTTTGTGAATTGTAAAGAACTGCAACCCCTTTCTTTTGAGTAAATTTATTGTAATGTATTTAGGATTAGGGTGCCAGTAGGATATGATTATGTATATGTGCGTGAGTATGTGTGGATTGTATGGTTTGTGTATGAATTTTTATTTGCTTGTAGACTTGTGGTTAGAAAATTTGGCTATGGTATGTGGTTTTAATGAATTTATTTAGTAGACCAAGTTTTCACTACAAGAAAATATTTATTTTGGTATATATGTGATTTCACAAGCAAATGCAAAGTGGTTGCATTGCAAATGGTGTGCTATAGGCAAACATATACCTTGGATAGAGAGAGTGGGTGCGTGGGCCCCACAGAGATCTCTGAGCCAAGTGAAAATGTTTATCATGTGTATTCATATGTATATATGATATTTGGAATAGTTTTTGACCACTCTTGTGTGATTTGTGTATTTTGGGGGTTTAGGATTTATTTAGAAAATGGCACCTAGGTGGTCAAATTTTGGTATAAATGTTCTATCATTTAAATATTCTATCAGGTGTTTTTAGTCCTATTTAACGTGTCCAAAGTGTTCTTACAAGTTTGTGACCATTAGGATGAGATTTGGATAATTTTGAAAATGATTTTTACCAAAAAAACTACACTTTTGCATCTGGGTGTCTAAATCTTAATCCGAACGTTGGATTTCTCTAAAATTTGGATCACAAGTAAAACCTTTTATAAGCTTCATGTGGGCTTTGGAATCACATCGATCGAATATTGGATGGAGAAACAGCGCACTTTGAAATTTGGTCCAGAGGAGCTATCATGACAGCAAAAGTGCTATCATGACAGCAATAATTAATAATGTTGCAACATGTATGGAATTCAATTCATCCGTTGGATCTTTCCAAAATTTGGTATTCTAATATTACTATTTAAAAGTGACATGTGAGCTTTAAAATCACTCCGATCGAAGGTCAGATGATGAAATGATGCACTCCAAAAGTTAGTCTGGAGGTGCTATCATGACAGCAAAAATGACCAATCTTTTAATATGTCTAATTTTTAATCCAATCGTTGGATCTTTTTTAAAATTTGGTACGTTTATAGTAACCTTTGAATGTGATGTGTGAGCTTTAAAATAACTTCGATAGGAGGTTGGATAGCGGAACGGCACCTCCCTAAAGTTGGCTCGAGAGGGCTGTCATGACAGCAATTTAATGCTGTCATGACAGTATATTTTTATTCCACTTTAATCTAGCTTGCTTCCGTGCACTATAGATAGAACCTATAATTTTTTTAAGGTTTTAAATGATTTATTTCTTAAGTTAGTTAGAGGATCAACTCCTTAAATACACTTAGTTTATTTGAATTATGTGATTTTTGGATAATACTCGGGGCTATTGTTACAGACCCACTTTTCATAAGTTAAGATGTAATTTTGCGTTTAAACTATTCTCAAAGGAACAATGTTACTTTTGTCATTTAAAAATTATAAACATTTGTTAACTGTAGTTAGTAAGACTCACTTTTCATTATTTCTCTTGAGTTAATATTGAATTAGATCAAGATTTTAACCAGACTGTGGTATTCTAGTTGATGAATTAGTTTTTGGGTAACCCTTTTATGATGGTCTACGTATATGCTTTTTTGTTCACAATGTATATGAGAGAGTATATTTATTTATGATAGTCAATTTTGTAGGCTGATCCACCCAAGATGATAAGAAGTGACCTTTTTGCCATGGAAATGTTGTTTATATGCTTTTTGTTTATCAAGAGCTCCTTTTGTAGTGTTGTCAATGTGAATTTATATTTTAAATATTGTCATATTTGTCACTGAAGAAAATTAGTATAGAAATTGAGCTTCTTCTCAATATAAATTCATGACTTATTGGAACGTTGGTGGAGAGTATCATAACATAAATAAATACTTTTACATAAATATTTGATTTTAGAAAGGATGTGAATGAAATGACACTAGTACAAGAAGTACTTTTTATTTTCTATCTCTAATTAATGGATGTTTATAATTTTTAAACGGCAAAGGCAACATTGTTTTGATTTAATTAGTTTGTGGGGATATTGCTCATCTGAGAAAAATTTAAGAAAAAATTATATTTTAACTGAAAAAAAAGTAGGTCCCACTAGCTATAATTAACGAACATTTGAATAGCGGGAGCAACATTACTTTAATTTTATTAGTTTAGGGATAACATTGTTACGACGATTAGTTTAGGACCAGCATTGATTTTTTGAGAATAGTTTAGGAGCATAATTATACGTTAAGTCTAGAAAAGACCAAGAAGACTTATGTTATGCGTGATATTTAGAAGTTACATGACAATGTAAAATTTATGAAGACGATAAGAAGACTCGGGAAATAAGCTAGCAAGTAATAAGATGAAATTATTGAAGCAGAATAGAATAAAATCTCAGTCCTTATCTCATTTGATAGAATTTTTCACCACATATATAAGTGGTTCAATACGCTTAGTTACTAAACATACACAAGAAAATTTCAGCACGAACTATTGGGTACGTAATCTAGTAGAGTACAAAAAAGGAAGGGTAAGACACTATCTTAGTATTGTGTATTTTAATGAGTTTATTTTAAATTATGTTACTTATCTGCTGCTGTTAATTTCTATTGTGCTGACACATGTCTTGTAATTTTTTTTTATAAAGAAAAAATTTCTAATCTTTCCATCAACTCGTGAGAAATATATGGAGTATGTGTCTACAAAATTCTACTATGTCAAACTCACCTCACCCTTACGTATAATTATATTCAATGATGTTTCGTCCCTTCGATTCTAAGTAATGACGCCCTCACATATATATTTCTAAAATATTTGGCAACATGGATGCTAGTGTGTTATATCAATGTTATCTTCTAATACTCAATAAATTAAAGAAAGCTATAATATCATTTAAAAATAGTAGAATAATATATTAGAATATAAATATGTATATGTACCTTTCCAAAATATCTTAAAAATCGATAAGTGCGTGTTATTACTTATAATCAAGGGAAGAAGAATTTTTGAATGTAATTATGAATAAGGGTGAGTATAGTGTAGTAGAACTATACAGTCATATACTGTAGGTATGTCTCAAGAGTTCATTGAAAGATTAGGAAATTTTTTATTAAAAAAATTACAACACACACGTCAACGCAATAAGAATTAGCAGTAGAAGACAGGTAACTTGGAATAAACTCATTAAAACACATAGTGTATCTAGGAAGAGATACTCAGTAAGATATATAGTTTTTTGCCCTTAAACTCAATAGTTCGTGCAAAAATTTTCTTTTGTGTTTTTTTAGTAGTTAAGGGTATAGAACTATTTATATATGTGGTGAAAGATTTTAACAGATGGGATAAGGATTAGATTTTAATATAATCTACTTCATAAATGTCATCTTATCACTTGCTAACTTATTTCTCAAGTCATCTTATCATCTTCATAAATTTTTACCTTATCACTTACCATAAGCCTTATTGATTTCTTCTGTTCTAATCCACTTCTTATTTAATTAATATGTTTGTCATATATTACTTAGATTAATAATAAGAAAAATTATTATTTCTATATCATTATTTTATAAGATATTATATATTGTATGCCATAATTATTATATTTCAAAAATATTTATAATTATCATATTTTGAGAATATTACAATTCTCCCTTCTTAAAAATTTTGTCTTCAAAATTAAGATGCACCTTAATGAAATGTTTCAAGGTACTTTTGTGGCATAACATCCTTGAACTTCCATGTAGCTTCTTAAGTTGTCAATCCTTCCCACAATACCTTATCAAGGGATATACTCTCGTTCAACAAGCATTTTTGGTCGGTACCCACTATTCTAATGGGTTTTGGATAGTACTTTGAATTCTCATTTACCTGCATTGACTCTTTTGCGATGACGTGTCAAGGATCTAGAACGCACTTTTTAAGTTGGGATACATGAGATGAAATATAGGCTGAAACTTTGATAATATGGGAGGTAAAGCAATTTGAAAAGCTACTGGAACACTTTTAATTATTTGGCTCGGGTTCTATTTCCTTGCTTTCAAATGCCTGCCTGTTCTTGTGGCAAGGGTGAACTTTAAGAACACTTGTGATCCCTCTTCAAATTCTAATAGTTTTATTTTTTTGTTTGTGTTAGATTTCTTACAAGCGTGCTTAAAAAATAGTATAAGGTATCAAAACAGTTTAAATTATTTAATTAGATACTTTCTAAACTTATATATTTATGATTTATCTTTTAATTTTTAGATGTGAAGCTTTTTTATATTCTAATATTCCTTCTACTATTTTTTTTCGCTCTTTCTCTCTGTTTTTTTTTTTTTTTGTCTGGGCTTGTACTCTTTTCATTCTTTCATTTTTCTTTCCTTTTTTTTTCTCTCCCTATTTTTTTTTGGTTCCTAATCTAATGGCTCTTAATACATGTTAAATTTTTTATATTAAATATGCTTAAAGATAATATACTTTATTAAAATAATTTAAGCCCTTTGATTAGATACTTTCTAAACTTATATATTTATAATCTATCTTTTAATTTTTAAATGTGAGATTTTTTTTTTATATTTTAATAGTCTAAGTAAGGTTTTTGTCTACTTTGGGCTTTTGTTATATCGCTCTTGACTATCTTAAGTTGTTATGTGCTTCTTGAACTAATTCTGGCCCCAGTAATTTTATTTCACCAACACACCTGAATGTACATCCTCATGCTTCCCTTCTACACATGTATCAGATCTAGGTCATTCGTTTAGGATAAAAGGTTTTGAAAAGAATTTCAAATTAATATTATGAAGTGTTATTTGATATTTAAGAAAATCTCTATGTTATTCATGCCCTTGAAAAATGTAGAGGATGAAATATACTAATATTTATATTCTTTCAAGTAAATTAAAACATAAATCATAAATATTTTATAATTTTTCTTATTTTTGGTTAAATATTTCTTTATTTAAATATTAGTTTATGGTTATGAAAGAATTTATTTTATCATTTTATGTATTATTTAAGAATATTAAATTAATTATAACTAGTCTGGCTCAATTATAATTTAATTACTAACCTTTAAATTAATGGGTGTAGAGGGGAAGCATCGTTAATGGATGTAGATATCCAGGTTCCGGATATGTGTTCCAAATGCTGGCAAGTTTAAATTTCCCACAATTCACGTTGGCAAGGGGGAAAAAAAGAACAATTCTTGTTCTCCTGTTGAGTCCACAGTATGCACGATGTTTATATGAAGACTTTAAGATTAAAGATATTGATATAGTTATGGATTACAGCTCTTAATATATTTTATAGGGTTAAATGGTAATATAAAACTTGAATTATAGGTTCAAGAATAATTTGAACATTAAACTTGTATTTGATGCATTTTAAATCCCAAACAATAAAACCTAAGACATTTTAACTCTTATCGTTTTTTTTAATAAAAGGTCATGTAGACACCGTGCTAGACAATATGTTGTGTCATGTCAGCTTATAAAAGATTTCTACACCTAAGTGATCGTATGTTAAAAATGTGAACATTAAGATTTTTAATAGAAGTATGAGGTGCCAACCAATCTGTCCATTTTGTTGGCTTCCCTATAGATGTGATCGAAGATAACCATCCAATCTTTTATAACAAGATCTCTAATTTTGTTAATAAATATAGTTAGAGGGTGATTTGGAGAGAACTCATTATGTATTAATGTGAAAGCCTCTATAAAGTTAAAGTAGACATGAACTTTGTCAATCTCTCTCTCTTTCATAACAAGATCTCTATCTCTCTCTTTGTCTCTCTACTCTACAGTTGCTTGTGAAACAACCATAGAGAAAGCAAAATGATTTAGCACAACATATTGGTGAGCAAAATACTTGAAGCTAGCGGTTTAAGTAACCACCCTAGAAATTCGAAGTAGTGCATGTGAACTGCAAGTCCATGCCTTCAGTATATCATTACAGAGTGCTGGACTTGCCTTCCCACAAAGCTTTGCTCCTTCTTTCCTCTATTGAGATAAATGGATATGGGGTGTTGGAGGGAGAAAGCTAGAAAAGAGTTACAGGATCAAAAGCATTCATGAAGGTACAGCCAAAGATTAGGAGGAGGAGTTAGAGGAGGCTTTCCTTCTCCTTAGTCTTCTTGGCTAGAAAAAAAATTATTATTCAAAATATTCTTCAAATATCTTCTATTATTATTGTGTATATATCTCAATTATTATTAGAAGATATTATTTGATATTATAATTATTAGTCATTATTGTATTATCTATTTATTGTATTATCTATTTTCTTTATATATATAATGTAACCTCCATCTCAATAATAGATATGATATTTTCTAACCCTTCTATAGTTTTTCTTTCGAGCCTCTGATAGCTTTCATGATACCAGAAACACATAATATTTTTCCCATGATAAGTCAGTTTTTGAAGAGTGTTAGCTTTCCTTTGTAGTAGTGTTGTCATCTTTTGTTACAAGTTCAGATTTACTGTAAATTTTTTTCACATATCCATAGGGCAGCTTCAATAAATTAACATTTTCAGATTCGTCAACCATTGGATCATGATTAAATTTGGTCAGTAGGTAAAGAACATCCAAAATGTCATTTTGAATGGTCGATCGTTGATTAATTTCTCGATGTGAGTGCCATGTCATTCGCACTACAATCTTTGATTTGGGTTTTTTTAATCCTTCATTCTCTTTTGTAAGCCTTTTTTCCCCCTTAAAAAAATAAAAAATTCAGATGTTGCTTAATCTGTATTAGTTACTTTGAATGGTAGCAATTATCGTCTTTGGTTTAAAAAAATGTGATCTTGCTTAGCCTACTTTGGGATCTTCTCCGATTGAACTTGAAACTTTATTATGCACATTCATCCTTAGTTCCTCTAGCCCATCTGCTCCCTTATTTACTCTTACCAATAGATCTACTTAGTATTTTAACTCTACTTGTTGCAATCATATGATTAGTTAGGAAAATTTCTTCTCCTTTATGACATCTAACTTTACTACCTATCTTATACACACTGCTGATAATTCTCAAATATTTGTTAGTCATATTGGTACTATCTCCTTGTCTTCCCTAATTTGTTCCTACCATTAACTTTAGCCTTCTTTCTATAGGACAACTTGTTGATAAATATGATGTGTTATTTAATAAACGTGGTTGTATTGTGATAGATTCTCAGACAGGACAGGTTGTCGGGATTGGGCACAAAGTTGGTCACATGTTCAAGCTCACCTCAATACACCTACCTGATATCATTGTTTCCACATTGTGTGCTACCTCCACATCCTCTTCTCTTGATTCTTCTTTTGACCTATGGCATCATCGTCTTACTTACCCTTCTTTGAGTAAATTGCGTCCTTTAATTTGTAGTGGTATTTTAAGTCATGTTTATAGCCATTTTTTGCAATGCGTTTCTTATCAAACTACCAAACAACCTGCTTTGTCTTTTCACAAAAATGATTCTATTGCTGCTTATCCATTTGATTTAAATCATTTTGATGTTTAGGGCACTGCACCTACTCCCTCTATGGGAGGATCCCAATATTTTATGATTTTGATTGATGATTTTTTTCATTTTACTTGGATTTATATGAGTTACCTAAACTTTATATCAAATTTGCTACTATGGTTTACACTTAGTATGCTAAAGTCATCAAAAAATTTTGTCATGATAATGCTTTGAAATATCGTGACTCTAAATTACTCACCTTTCTTGATTCTTAGGGTACTATTTCTTAATATTCTTATCCTTATACCTCTTAACAGAATGGTCGTGCTAAGCGTAAACACCGTCATATTCTTGATTCGGTTAGAGTATTGCTTATTTCCTCTTCTTGTCCTGAACAATTTTAGGGTAAAGCAGCCTTAACCTCTGTGTTTTGCATCAATTGATTCTTGTCTCCTATCACCAATAACATTTTTCCTTTTGAGTATCTCCATAGTTATCCTCCTGCTTCCGTCTCATGAGACAAATAAACTTTAAGCTCGTTCTCATGTTTGTTGTTTTCTTGGTTATAATTCTGAGCATAAGGGTTATCATTGTTAGGATCCTCTTTCTCACTACATTCGTATTTCTCATCATGTTGTCTTTTAAGAAAATATCAATTTTTTGTCTCAAACTGATCTCTTATTATTCTCATCTTCTTCACCTCCTATTTTTATAAATATTTCTATTGATCTTTTTCCCAGTGACTCGAGTATCGATTCTTCTATTGAGCTCGTTTCCACGACTAATGCTGTGCCCACTCCAGATGTGCCTATTGTCATATCTATTACTCCTCTAGCACAAGTCATGCCTATTGAGCCCATATCGTCCATAGACTCTCGGCCTAATCGTGTAAAAAATCCTCCCTCTTCCCTCAATGATTACTATTATTTTTCTACCATTCTCCAGTTTCAAGAACCCAAATCCTTTAAGGAAGCCTCTTGTGATCCCTTTTGGCAGCAAGCTATAGATGATGAATTGTGAGCCCTAGAAGAAATGCATACTTGAGATTTTATTGATCTTCCTCCTAGTAAAATTTTGGTTGGGTGTGCCAATGGGTCTATAAGAACAAGACTCATTCTGATGGCTCTTTAAAGTAATGTAAGGCCCGCTTGGTAGCCCAAGGATTCACTCAAGAGTATGGTGTTGACTATGAGGAAACTTTTGCACCTATTGCTTGTATGACTTCTGATCATAGCCTTCTAGCCATTACTGCTGTTAAGTATTGGCCTCTTTACCAGATGGATGTTAAAAATGCATTTCTAAATGGAGATCTAGAAGAAGAAGTGTATATGAAGCCTCCATCTAGGTATTAACATCTAAAAGACAAAGTCTGTCATCTTCGTCAAGCTTTATATAAACTCAAGTGGGCTCTACGTGCATGGTTTGCTAAGTTTAATAACACTATGAATCAATTGGATTTTTCTTGTAGTCCTAATGACTCAACTCTTTTTGTTCACTCCACTGCTTATGGTATTGTTATGTTGTTGTATGTTGATGATATGATTATCACAGGTAGTGATAATACAAGAGTTTAGGAGCTCAAGATATATTTAGGCCAACAATTTAAAATGAAGGATCTTGGCAGATTAAACTTTCTTTTTAGGCTTGAGGTCTACTATGGGAGTGATGGTATATCTCTTTCTCAAGTCAAGTATGCCACTAATTTGATATCCCGAGCTCACCTTTCTAATAAGGAGGTTGAAACCACTCCTATTGGACCAAATGTTTACTATACTTCTACTGATGGTATCTTGTTGGATAATCCCACTCATTATCGCCAGTTGGTTGGGGGCCTCATCTATCTTACTGTCACCTATCCTAATATTGCTTATGTAGTTCATGTTGTCAGCCAGTTTATATTTGAGTCTCACACAACTCATTATGTAGTAGCTCTTTGGATCATTCAGTATATCAAAGGCACTCTGTATCATGAGCTTCACTTCTCTATTAGCTCTTATCTTGCACTGCGAGCTTACTTTGATGCCGATTGGAGTGGTGATCATGATGATCAATAGTCTATGACAAGTTTCTGTATCTTCCTCGATCATTCCCTTATCTTTTGGAGAAGTAAGAAGCAAACATTAACCTCTCACTCTAGTGTTGAATTGGAATATCATGCACTAGTAGATACTACTGCTAAGGTACTTTGGCTTTGTTTGTTACTTGATGAGTTGGGATCATCTCAGAGCTCCTTTATAGACATTTATTGTGATAGTCAAGCTACAATCAAGATTGTTCACAATGATGTGTTTCATGAGCGGAACAAACACATTAAGATTGACTGTCACTTTACTTGACAACATGTTGTTTGGGGCACCATCTGACTTGTTCCAATTCGAACCAAGTATTAGCCGGCAGACTTGTTTACAAAGTCTTTTCATCTAAGTCACTTTCAGTTTTTGGTAGACAAACTCAAGTAATTTTTTGTTAAGCCATCTTGAATTTGAGGGGGGATGTTATCTAAAATATTTTGCAAATATCTTCTATTATCATTGTATATATATATCAATTATTATTAGGAGATATTATTTGATATTATAATTATTAGTTATTATTGCATTATCTATTTTCTTTGTGTATATAATGTAACTTCCATATCAATAATAGATATGATATTTCTCAATCCTTCTAAAGTTTCTCTTTCTGGTCTCTGATAGCTTTCAAAAAGGAAGTAAGCTCGTCAGATGTAGTAATGGTGGTATTGAGAATTATTTTCCTCACTCTTGAGAGTCGATGTTGGACGAGCAGAGAAGGAGAGAGAGAAGAGGAAGTGGCAGAAGTAGAAGGAGCCATGTTGGATCTGAAAGAAAGGGACGAGGAGGGATTGGACCATCCAGATATAGATTTAAAATATTATTTTATTTTATATTTATTAAAATAAAAATTTATAAAATTTATAAAATAATTTTAATAATTTTTTATTTTTTAATCTGGTCTAGATTTAATTTAATATTAAAATTTTTATAATTATTATATATTGATATTTTAGATATATTCTATATAGTCTATACAGATTAAATGTGGATCGTGTATAATACATCAAGACACTTAATATATAGATATTATAAAAATTTTAAAATTAAATTGAACCATTTAAATTAAATATAAACCAAATTGAAAATAAAAAATTATTTTATAAATTTTTATTTTAATATATGTAAACTAAAAATATATAATAATGCTTTCAATTTTCAAATCAAAATCTAAATGGTCTGAGAAGCGAAAGAAGATGAAACACACACACACACATAGAGAGAGAGAGAGAGAAAGTCTAAGCCCCATATAACAGACATTAGGTTAAAATTAATTATAGGGGTTAGATTATCCTAATTTTAATTGATTGGGGTTTAAAATATACTGAGTTTAGAATTTAAAATTACCTTCAAACCTATAATTTAAAATTCATCTTACCATTTACCCCTTTTTGATAACTATCACATAAATATTGGACCTAAACCTAATTACCTGATATATAGAGATTTATCTCTCACACTACGTTTCTTTTTCTTCTTCAGTAGTTTAAAATTTAATAGACGATCTTAAGTAAAAGTTGGTTACTTTATTCATATGCGAATAATTAATTACTTTAGTTTGAATTCCAATCAAATATAGTTTAATATTGATTTCAGTATAATTCCAAAAGGTATTTCACTTGACAGCAGATATGGCTCAAAGATTAGAGAAAAAAATAATAACTAGATAAGAGAAATAGAAAAAATATAATAATTAAATAATAGCTATATTGATAGCAGATATGGCTCAAAGATTAGAGAAAAAAATAATAACTAGATAACAGAAATAGAAAAAAAATGACAATTTTAAAACATTTATAATAATTAAATAAAATAATAAATAGTTTATAATAAATGGGCTAACTGCTATAAATATAGTTTACCCTTGATAAAAATGACAGTATGTTTGAGATGTATTAAGATGCTTGTTTAAATTTTCAAAAATAAATATAAATGTTAATGGTTTCCTTATATAACGGAAAATGTTGATAAAAATTAGAGGATATATTGATTAGAATATTATAAAATATAAAATATAAAATATAAAATTCCAGGCAAAAAAAAAGAATACTATAAAATTTAAAATCACTAAATAATATTTATAATAAATTTGAAAATCACTAATCACTAAATAATAATATTTATGATTATAAGTAAATATTAAATGTTTTTTTTACTTTTCATAAAATTGTTAAACAACAAAATCACAAAGGGTGGGATTTATGAGGGAATGACTTACATAAAAATGAATTATAGAATGGATGTAGAAACTAGAAACTGATATAAAAAACTGTGCAAACTCTTATTATAATGAACTTTTTTTTTTTGGCCAAAATATAATCAACCTTTCAACTTTTCATTCATAGTTTCCACTGTCCATAGATTAATTAAACCTAAAATGCTAATGATAATAATTTTCCCATAAAAATTAACCTTTCTAACCTTTGGTTTTATATTTCGCGGCCCAAAAACTTGGCATTTTGACAGAGGAATCACAGAAAAGGGTTGTTGCTGTGTTAATTCCTCGTTCCTCTGTTCGTAAAATTGTGAAGAGACTAAAAAGCGTAAGCGGAGGTGTGGCGTTTTCTCCAGCAAGCATCGTGGAGACTGGAGAGAGAGCTTCGACGCTTTGTTTTGGGTTCAATGCTTCGTTTCGTAACCCAGCTCACTGGTTGATTAGGGCCGAACAACAAATATTACCTCACTGGCCGCCATGGCTCTTCCAATCGGGAAGCTCACCATTCTCGTCGGTGCAGGTTTGCTCGATTTTCTTTCTCCGTTGTCTGTTTCTGTTTTACTTCCGATTCTTTTTTATTTTGAATCTTTCCCGATTTATGGTTTGTCGATCAAACCGGAATGTTTTGCTGCTAATTATTTTGGTTGGAGGGTTCTTGAAAGTCGGTTATTGGTATCCTGCGACCAATGACGGAGCTTGTGGCTGTGAAATTTTTCTGAGCTGAGGGATTAATTGAAAGCACCGTCTCCGTTTAAGTTTAACTAGTTGAATTTTTGATTCTACTTTCATGATAGTGTTGACTTTAAAGAGTAGCTTTGTTAGTGTTTTGTTGATTTCTTTGAAGTGGCATTGGAGACTGATGAAAATTTCAAGTTATAAAACTACTTTATGAAACTTTACACGAGACTTTTCTCGAAATTCCTGACATTCTTTAAGTATCGCAATACATACCAAATTATTTTGTAAATGCGTGAGTTCATTTAAAGAACTTTATTATGTATGTCTTGGTTCAATTGTTTGAACCTCATTTATGCTGTAATGATCAAATACACATCTTAACGTAGTGTGCTTTATCCTTTTTGTAAAAGCTTGACTAACCAATTGAAATCCTTTTTAGGTATTGTTGGTTCAGTACTTGCCAAAGAAGGGCGAATCCCGGATGTCTCTGGTCTTGTCTCAGGTGCTTTCAAGGTAAATTTGCATCGACATTTTATTCTGAAAGCCAGGCAATATGCATAGCCAGACGTATATTCATTACGTCTAATGAAAGATGTAAAATTGTACAGATGCAATAATAAAATTGTTTTTGGTTGCACACCATGCTAATGAAGTTTCTCTTTATATCTTATTGGGGTTTTTCTTTCCTGTATATTATCTTGAATTGCCTACATGTGAGACCATTTGAACGTTAGTACAAAAGTTGAGGTTTTAAAAAGCTGAAACTAGAATGTTTTGAAGTATTAGTCTCTTTGAAATAAATCTGAATGCAAATCATTGTTTGTGCTTTTCAGTAGACTAGTGGTAGCTCTAATGGTAAACCTGACAAAAGCATCTGAGGTTTAGCACTAGTTAATGGCTTTAAACCCCTGCAGCAGCAGAGTTATAAACAAATCTCTATTCATTAAAGTCAAAGTTTCAATACTGTGGCCTGTTACAGAGGTGTTAATTACCATACTTGTTTTTAGATTACATAACATGCTAACCAAACCTTTCACATTGAACCAATGACAATGACTTTTGGCTACTGATTTTGACTTCATGGTCTTTAGAAGACTAGAAGTATAATTACTTATTTCATATAATTATATTGTGCCTTGAAATATGAAACTTTTTTATCATTCTAGTTGCTACTATATTTTGGTGGGTGGGTCCAAATCACATAAAATTATGATGCCTAGATGTATTTGTCTTCATGACATGTATAATGTGCTTATTCTAGAATGTCATTTTTGTGGAGCACAGATTTTTTTGAAGCAAAATAGAAGTAATGAGTCTGCTCCAGCTGCTAAAAAGCCACCAAATGATGCTTTGATGGCTCAGGTTTGTATTTTGGTGTCAATCATTGCGTTGCTACTTTGATACGTTTTTAGATCTTATTATTTTACATTGGATAAATTGTTGGCTCTCATACAACCCCTTATGTTGGGAGTAAATTACACGAGTTTTGACTATTTGATGTTATACAGTACATATGAACTGTCAGGATGATTACGATGGTGTCAACATGGCCATCTGGTAGTCCAGTTTTGGGGGACATAAATCTTTGTTGATGCCTGTAATCAGGAGAATTCTATACTTATGGTTTCATAGTGAAAAAAACAAAATGCAAGTGGATCTTTCATAATTTTAAATTCTTTTTTTTTTTCACATTTACTTATATGTATAAACAACAATTTGATGTTTAGTGCCCAAAAACAGCATGCGTAAGAGCCAATTGTGCTACACTCGCAATTTGGTAAAAGCATAATGGCAATAATACATTAAAACTTAAAAATAAGTATTTTTGTTTAATAATCAACTTATCTTCTCAACCTTTTTTCTATTTGCAATCATGTATAAGTTAATTCCTTGTTCTGCATTCAGAATCTTCACCATCATGTTTCAAGCAGGTCAAAAGAACTTGCTGGTTAGCACTGTCTTGTATAGTTTTTTTTTGTAAAACGCAATTAGGATGGTGTATGGGAAGGAGCAGGCTGGGGATTGATCTAGTGCGTGAACTGGCTTGGTGATTTCTGGCTGGTTTTGTCTCAGGTCAACCAACCTTTTGACACCAACAGCTTGCTGAGTTTCTTCATTGGTGTTGGTGAACAGTAAGGGACTTCTAAGAATACAAAAATTATAGGAGAATCTGATGGAACCCAAGATCCAGTATCAACTAAAACCATCAGAATTGAAGAATCATATCACAAACATATCGAAAAAAAAATCAAAATAGAAAAAAAATCATATCACAAAATCGAAAAAATATAGAAAATCATGCAAAAATAATCAGAATATAATAATGTACTATAGGACAGATCTGGGAGAAGGGAGAAGATTCTGGAGAAGAAGATCCATTCTGTGAAATGTCATTCCCTGTGTGACAGTCATTGCACCAGTAGATGAGGCCATATGCGGCCATTGGAGAAGGAGGAAGATGGTGCTATGTGAAGGCCGTTGAACATTGAGAGAAGGAAGAAAATTTTGGAGAAGATGAGAAAGAGATGCTATTGAACATTCTCGAGGGGATAAAGAGATGCCATTGAATATTTTGAAAAGAGAAAGGGACACCATTGAACAACTTATTACTGTGTATTAAGTATTAACCTAAAAAGGTTTTAATATATTTATTTTAATTATACGAGCTGGTCTGGGTTCAACTTATAACCCAACTAGCCTTATTTACTAGCCTAATTGATGTTGGGCTGGGCCTGGTTCCTCAGGCCTATCAGGTTATGTGCTCTCCTATATAGCATACAGCCACATATGACATTGCAAAACTTATGCTAAGTGGATGTATATAACAACATCCTATTGAAAATTTTAAAATTTTGAAGAATATGCTTGGTGATTTGGCAATATTTAAATTTGTATACAGTTTTGGCACTATTAGTGAAGTATTTATCCTCACTTTCTATTCATTCTTTAAAAGGATAACATTTTTGTTTTCTGAAAGTGTTAGAAGTGTTATGTCAAATATTTGGGACTTAAAAACAAATATTGATTTGATAAATACATAGTTATATGAGTGCCTGCTAATGCCTGTACAATGCCGAAGTCATACTTTTTTCATGGAAGCTTGTAAAATATTGAAAATGCTGATGAAACTTTCAATATGCAGGTTAACAGCCTTCGTCAGGAACTACAACTTCTTGCTAGAGATAGAACAATCACAATTGTAAATGCGAGTAGATCAGGTTCTGGTTATTTTCTTTCACGTGTTAATGGATGCTTTATTTTTTTTTTTTTTTGTGGTTTAATTGTTATTAGTTCAGTCTATTCCATTGCATTATCTTTGAAACATTTGGAATTAATAGTTTTAATTACAGGGTCTATGCTATCCTGAAACAATATTTTAATTTTTCTGTTCTTTTTGTGGTTTTTATAGTTTGCAGTATCTGCTGACTAGCTTTTGAAATGCTCAGGTGCAGGAAAATATGGTACAGTAATTATTATTGTTGTGGTGGGATATGGCTACATTTGGTGGAAGGTAATATCTGTTTTCCCCCTTTTGGTTGGGAGAATTATCAATTTAGCTAACAACCAAATTGTTTGTGCTATGGCTCTGTAGTTTCTATAGATGATGTAAGGTGGTTGAACTTTTACTAATCCGTAGATTTTTTAGCAACTTTCTTTTTTAATGTTATTGAGATTTGTTCAAGCGAAAGTTTTTGCTGACTATGGGTTTTTGTGATTGCTCCCTAAATGGTTGGAACAGTCTGATATAAAATTTAAATAGCACAATTGCAATTATAGTAGGCTTTATTGTTTCATCTTGAGCTCTAGTTATGTTTTTGCCAAATATGTTAACATAATGTGTAACTGATGAGATTGAATTGATGCGTTATGTACTAAATTTGGATGATAAAACCGTTGGATATTTGTAATGGCTTAAATGTGTGAAACTACCTTTCAATCTGGAATCCTATTACACAGTTTTTCCCAGTGGATTTTATAATGTTTGCACCTTCTAGCTGGTTGAGTTATATGACCGTTGCATTTTCAGGGATGGAAACTTCCTGATCTAATGTTTGCAACAAGGCGTAGTTTATTTGATGCATGCTCAAGTATAGGTAATCAGCTGGGCAAGCTTTATGAATCCATTGAGGTGAGCCTTTTTATTCTGTTGGTTGCCCCTCTTAGATTGTTGCAAAACTATTATTTTCTTTCGGTGGTGAGATTAAATGATTACTTTCTACTGGCAATGAAATTAAATGACAACTTTCTATGAGCTATAGATGGCCACATTCAGGGGGGGGGGGTTTATGGGAAGCATATGCTTCTCTGGATATAATAACTAATGGCACGCTGTTAAGTTACTTGTAACAAATCCATGTGGAAATAAAATCTAGTTGGTGAGACATTCTTCAAAGACTATTAAAATTTTGTCATGGGTAAAGATGGCAGAAGCATGGCTGGCAAAAATAAAATTTGACAGAAGAGACAATAGTTGTTAGATTTGTAATTGACTCTTAGTCCTTGCACATTACAAGTTAATTGTAATACTTTAACTTAATATTTTAATTTTAATAATAGCATTACAAAATCGGCACCTCATTTTTTTGTGAAGCCTTGATCTTGGTTACTTGAATATGTATATATATATATATATATAGATATTGGAGTAACGTTCGCTTGAATATTTCCTTTGATAGTGTTAGGGCATAATTGCATAGTTGCATTCATCTATTTTATTGTGATGATAGGGTTTGCTAGAATGATTCATTATTGAATCTGAAGCATTGCTATATTTCAAATCATGTCATGGAGAATTAGACGAAATATAGGCAACAATGTTGCACTTTTATGCATAAATGAGCTTTTAAAGTGAGTGTTTATGCCCTGAAATTAGAAGATACCGTCTAACTTGTTCTGTATTGGACAATTGAAAAATTTTTGATGATATTCTTTGGAATAATTGAGGATGGCTATTCACATATTTGAAATTGTTTCAGGAGGCCAAGAAGAAGTTATCTGCAAGAATAAACCGCCTGGATAGCAGTCTAGATGAATGTGCTGCTCTAACTGAAAATACAAGGGTGGAGGTAAGTAAAGAATTTGGAAGTTATGGTTTTAGCTTATTGATAATTGTTAATCAAGTATATTTTATTGTAGATCTCTGAAATACAAAGGGAAACAGATACAATGTGCGGGGATTTTTCACATGTTCGCGTTGCAGTCCGTGTTCTGGTGATTCAATTGCAACAATCCATTATTTTTAGGTTCTTGCTGGCTGTGTAATTGTCTAATTTCTTCTTTTGCTTCTCAGGAATCTAAAATAAAAGAAATAGAAGGGAAGCAGGTATTATTATATTATTACACTACACATAAATTTTGCAAATTATTAGGTGAAGTTTCTCTTGTTTGTATTTAATTGGAATGCTTTTACTTAATATTGACGATTCAGTAATTTTTATCTATCTTCTTAGGCATCTACAACCGACAGAGTAACTGAATTGTGTCAATTTGCCATAAACTTGGAGAATGGCAGACCCACAGAGCGCATTCAGGCATGGGTTGAATGATCTTGATGAATGGATTATCTTTACTTGGCTTGGCCTCAAAAATTGAACTTTACACTTCTTTATGATACTAATATATGAAGTTTTAATTACAATAGGCATCTTGCTCCAGTTCTTCCAGGCCAGCTCTTGATTTACCCCCAGTTTCACCCAGCACCAGGGTAAGGATTTTGTTTCCCAGGCTGATTAATTATTGCATATTTGCATTCATGGACTTAATAAAATTCTGTTGGGAAGTTTGTAATAGTATTTGGTTCTTTGCTTGCAAGTTTTGCTGAAATTAATGGCACTGCGTGCCAGCTAAAGAACGTGTTCATTGCATTAAGTTTGCTTAATATAACTATATAAGGCGTTCTTTTAAAAGAACTTCTGTTACCTGATTTTTACAGGCATTACCATCGAGTTCTTCAGGGCTGTCTTTAGAGCAACTATCCGTCACACCCTCATCAAGGGTAAAATTTTTATTGTAATTCTAGATGTTGATCTGCAAAAGATATCTAGGAACTATAGTTTATATTCGTACAGCTGTGTACAATCACAAATCTGAAAGCTAGAGCTGAATCAAATCCTATTGGGCAGGAACCGGGAAAAGAAATTTGTTTTTCCCTACTTTATTTTATATCTATTCTTTTGGGTATCCTGACTTGCTCAGCAACATCAATGCCCTTGTTGAGTAGAGCATATGTGCTAACCGTCCCCCCATTTCTCTCCCCCCTTTTCCTTTTTTATTCCCCCACAATTATTGTTCAAATTATGAGTAAATTTGTGGTTATTCGTTGTTTATTGCCATAAATAAGGATTTATTCCATTATCTGCTTTTTTTTTTTTGGGATCAATTCCATTATCTGCTTTTATTAGCTGGTTATTAGTTAATTGGTTTTACCCTTTTACAAAGAACTATATGCTTTAACAGACGGGATCCTTGCCTCCAAATTTGCCAACCGCTCCAGCATCTCCCTCATATTCACCTGGACACTACCAGGTTTGTGAGCCTTTTGATTTGACTGGACTTGGCTGTGTTTTGGAACTGTTCGTGTTCATTATTGTTGGATAATTCTTCCTTACGAACTTCCCAGCCCACGTTTAGTTCACCACACTTGTTTTCGCTAGATTCACAGCTCTTTCATACCACTTGTGGACTTGGTCTTAAGTGTCTTTCTGGAAATAATTAGACATTCTCTTCCCTTAATGCCGTCCTGGAAGTGTCTCTTTTAAGTGTCATTCTTTCCTTTCAAATTTTTGTAACATTTCATCTGTGAATCTTCCTTTCAGGAGAGCAATGGAATTTCAGACGCGATCAATTCCCCTAGCAGTCCTGTGGCTTCTAACGGGATACCGCCTAAAGAGGACAAAGCCCCATCAAGTACTGGCTTGTTTGGGCGAGGATTTTCAAGCATCTATCCATTACTTACAAGAACGCGTAGCGCAACTGAGGCAGTATCACAACACACACGTTCCCGTGCTTCATAAACCTGTTTTTCGTTTGAGTTGATCATACCTATATATCCATGTAAACCAATGGACCTTACTCTGGGTGGAATGTCTTCACCAATTGGTGCGGTTGCTCAGAGTTTCCTATTAAAGTTCTGCCCAATAAGGTCATAGGAAAAACGAGTGGGCAGTGATTTTTGTAGAGAAGTCTTATTTTACTGTTTTAGTAGGATTAAACTAAAATCATTAGCTGGTCTGGTACTTATTGGTGACTTTTGGAAAAGCAACGGAAGGTAAAGTGGCCGTTGAACTGTTACAGACGCGTTTATTCACCATACCAATATGAATAGAGTACAGACTTGTAACCTCTGGTTTTAAGTTTTAACGAACTGTTTTGGAGGTTTTCCCTCCATTTTGGTTTTATGCTGAATCTGCTTTTTAGGTGCTTGCTGGAATAAACATGTCACAATCCCATTGTAATGGGCATATGCTGTTATCTAGGAGTTTTGCAATAAAGTAATTTATCTTGGATTCCTGTTTGTTTGCTGGTGGTCGCTGTAAAAAGCTTTTGAATTTTATATCCATGTCCAGATATCTTCTTTTCTTTTCAGTTTTAATTGCAGTACATTTGGTAGTTAGTCCCAATTAATACCAGTTCAGTGTTATTGTGTTTTGAGTAGTTCTTATGGTGCATCTATGGGCTGTGCTATAATCAAATAATCATTGTGTGACGCGTTAGAAATGTGTGATTATGAGTGTTTGGGGTGGCGGGTCAATCTAGGTTTGTGACTGTTGATCGCAATGGCGATGGGGTAGCTTGTGTTTTTCGTCGAAATCATGATTTAGGGCAAGGCTTTCTAAACAATTTTTTTTTTTTTTGGGGTTAAGGTGTAAGTATCCTCAAAAGTATTTTATTGAGCTGTGGGTATCTTTAATTCAAGTGTAATGTAATTGTACCCCATTAACTATAAGAAGAAGTGCAAAATTTTTTAATTTGTAATGAAAGTTAAATGCCTGTTAAGCAAGGGTAGTGGGTTTCACATGTTTGTCATATCTAAATGGATTAGAAGCAAAAATATCTATACTGTATTATGGTGCAATTTGGCTCAAATCTTGAAAATTTTGCAAAAATTCTCAATCTAAAACAAAGACATGTTAGCTACCATTGACCATGAATGTCAAAGAAATTGATTTTATATTTGACTCAGAGTGTCATTAAAGAAACACTTGTTCAAATTTATCTTAACTAACACAAGCCATAAGTAGAATACTTTATTTTATCGAACTTTACCGTCACAAGGACAGGGAAGGGAGTTTGAACTAAGGTAGTGAAGAAAAGAACGTCAGAAGTTGGGATAGCTTCCAAATGGATTTTGGATCAAAAAGTGTTTTATGTGACTGATATATGACAAAGTACAATATCGTGCATACGGTTAATTTCATCCAATTCAAAACAAATTTGAATATATATATATATATATATATATTTCTATGCATGTAGTTCATGTCAAATAAAATTTCAATATCTCTAACATTCATAGTCAACATATGCTAATGAGTACATTTGTTACGAATGGAGGATTTTTGCTTTATTTTTGGGATTGATAAAGCAAAATTGCATTGCAGTGTACTATTTCATGAATATTTTTCCCCTAACATATTTACATGTAGAATATGTAAAATTGTCCAAGAAGGAAGTGAATTGAGCTTAATAAAAATTTGACAAATAATGTAGGAGTAAAATATATAATTAAGAACGATATCATCAAAGAATATTGAGTAAAGGGAAGAAAAGCTTGCAAACGTATTTACCCTCGTTTAATTTTAACTACTTGAATTTACATTTAGTCTCTAAATTATACTTGAGATTTTATCCACTTACTCTATCAAGATTAATCCAGACTTTTGTTTACCTCAATACAATTTTAGATTTTAAATTTGAATCACTCTCCCTTACAAAAGTAACGTGATAATTCCCTTAAGCTCTTTTACTCTATTTTGAGTATGAAGAATAAAAATAAACAGAACATGTTCAAGAATGAACAACTCATATTAAAAACTCTCTTTAAGAGTGAATATACAATTAATGAAGTTCAATAGCAATGAATATAACAACAGAAGGTTGGTATGTAATAACTCTTATATTTTTGTCTTCATAAAAGTGTCTTTTTATAATTGGAAACAATTATCTGTTACACATCTTTAATTAGCTATTAGACTCATCTTTAATTTTCCTCCAAGCTTCTCTAGAAATAAAGCAATGACATAATGCTTTTTGGCGAAGTTGTGTGCTCACGAGCCACGGCAAATAAGAAAAGTAATAGCTATATGCATTTAATGCTCCAACAAAAGGTAGATAAGTCAATACTAGTAGAGCCGAATGTAATATGAGTATAAAGAAAATTATAAGAATTGATAAGTGTTTAATTGTACTCAAGGTTGTGTTTACAAGTATTTAGATAGGTAATAATGCTAATACAACACTCAAAAACTGAAAAGAATGAAAAACAAATTAGACTTGAAGTTCACAAATTTTGGAACATTGAATAGAGTACAAATCTTCATATTAGCGCTAGTATAGGAAACCACAATGTTGGTATAGACAATGAATATTTTAAGAATAACTGCTAAGTCTAGTATGGGTATAAATGAATAACACAATAATAAGGATAGTGTAAAATAAAAAATAGTATATATATATATATAGATTTATACCCATATAAGAAAGCTTAGTACCCATATAAGAAACAACATGGAACAAGGAACAATCCCTGTATAAAAAGATAACTAAGGGAATAAAGGCCCTGATACTGGTATAGAAACCATTAGTATGGGTATAGAGAGCACAATACAGAAATAGACAAGGTTAGTACCGGTATAGAGAGCAAAAATTTTCTAAGTATAGAAAAGTTTCGAAGTTCCAAAACAAATTGCGAATGAGATATTAAAACTAACTAAAATACTTCTCAAAGAACAAAGGTTTGAAACTAAATAAGCCTTAAAATATTTTGGACAAAGTTAATACTTCTCCCATAGAAAAACAGAGGAAATCTAGGTTTTAGAATTTAAGAGAGTTCATATTTAATTCCATTATAAGTAAAATAATATGGTATGAAGGCTTGGAAGGAATAGGAGTAAGAGATTAATACATATAAGTCTAGTTACTCCTTAATTTCTTTAAATGCTATTAAATCTTTCTATTAAACAAAATCTTCTTTATGTTATAATAATCAAAATCAAGGTTTAATAGCATAAAATGTGGGACTCACAACATTTACATAATGAATGTTAGGTTTCTCTTACGAATTTGAGACTTTTGCAGCTTTAGAGTTGATGGGCAAAATTTTACCATATACTTGAATCTAGGATGCTAGTAACTCTTTAAAAAATATTTTACAGGTATTTTTCCACTTAACCCAATTTCTATTTGCCAAATATTGCTAAATAATGATGAAATGTGCTTGGAGTTAAAATGAAGTATGTTTTTTTTTTAATTATAACATCACATATAGCATCCATAGGATGTCATATAATTTTCAGCATTGTTTAAATTAATAAACACCTAAATATTGTAGTAAGCCTTGAATCTAATATTTACTTGAGAGAATAATATTAAAGTCCAAAAATAATAAATTTATGATATTTGGATTCCTATTAAAATTTTTTGAAAAAAAGTTATAAATATTGATTCAGCCTTGAATCTAATATTTACTTGAGAGAATAATATTAAAGTCCAAAAATAATAAATTTATGATATTTGTATTCCTATTAAAATTTTTTGAAAAAAGTTACAAATATTGATTTTAGGAGTTTTAATTATAAATAAAAATATTTAAATTTTTAAATATAACTCTTATATATACAGTTCAGATTTTTGTTTATAACTATTTGAATCAATATTTGTAGTTAATTTTTTTAAAAAATTTTGTCTTAACTATCATAAATGTTAAATGTTAGGACCTTATCGTCATTCTCCTTATTTCCTTTTTAAATGTAAGTTTCTAGTTATGATAATAAATATATAAAAGATAAAGAGTAACATACCTCCTAAATTATTATGTAAATAGTATCACAGATTTTAAATTTATGTACTGTGTAAATTCCTTTCTCAACTTTGACAATCATTGTGTCCATGTCCGGTTCTACGTCCAGCATGATCGGTTATCTATGAAACCTATACAACTAAGCTAATATTTAGCCATAATTAAAAACATGACAAAGCTTCATACCAACATTGAAAAAAATAAAAGTATGGCTATTTTAATTGTGGCAAGAATCTAGTCACGGTTTAAAAAAAAACATGGCTAAAAGCCATGCTCTTTGAAAAAAATTGTAACTATTGCCAACAGACGTATTGTCAAAAAAAAAAATGTGACTACTTACTTTTTATTAAAAAAGTTGGCAACATTTTTCGTAGCAATTTATATATTTTAAAATTTTTCAAAATTTAAATATTACATATTATTATATTAAAGTCACGTTTTTCAAAAAAATGTGGCTACTGACTTATTTCATTAAATAAAATTTGAATAATTTTTTTTGGAATTTAAATATTCTCACAAGCTTTTGAGCTATTTAAATACTATAAATTATCGTATTATATTATTATTTTTTTTGCAATATTTTGGAAAAAATATTTCATAAATTTTAATTTTAAATTTTTTTGATAATTAAATTTTAATTATGTTCTAATCAAATTATTGTTACAAATTATTTAAATTATTTTTGTTACTGGTTGATGTATATATTTCTATTTCTACTTATAAAATATTTTTAATCAATATTTTAAATATCTTATTAATATATAAGATTTCCCAACCACTAAACAAAAAAAGAAGAAGAAGAAGAAGAAGAAAGTTGAAATCTCTCTTTGGGAGTGAGAGTAAAATATTTAAATCCACCACATATTTTCCAACTTGAGGGAATATAGTAGGTGCAGAAGAACTGACAACATGTTTATCATCGACTCGATAAGTGCGATTGAAAACTATCTCAACTCCCTCAAACATCTAGAACAAATAATAATATTTCTTCACCCATATTACCTTCTACAATTGAACCTTTGACCAAACGTTATTTTGAACATATGATTTTAATTTTTCCAATAACCTACAAACAATTTATAGCTTTAATAAATATATAGTTTGTATTGTGAAGAGAAACATATTTTTTTAGATATCCAAAAATATATATTTTTCCACTCATCTCTCTATAGGATACATCTATCGATATGGCACAAGACTTTCAAGCTTGACTTCTTCAACAAGGTGCATAATTAAATGGACCATGATAGTGAAGAAAGAAGGCAAAAAAAATCATTTCTAGATGACATTAAGTGATGATACTTAGCTTTGAATTTTGTCAAGATCACTCACATTTACAACATTTTAACACAATTTTCTAAAATAAAATACAAATTAGTCAGCATAGTTGATACTTCTTTTGGGAAGAGTATTTTTCATGTTAATAGAAGCAATGGCTATATCAAAACATGAGAGTCGTGACTTTTTAACCCCCCCAATCTTCTGTTGTCTCAAATCAATGCATCTAGAAATGTTATTCGAATATCCATCTAGAATAGAGATATTTTTTGATGTCCTTAAAAAAGACATCTTTATTAGACTTGCTCAAAGTAAATTTGACTTGACAAAATTTTTCATTATCATTTGGCCATAAATCTGGTCTAATGTCCATTTCTTTTCAAATCTTTTTATGTCTGTAATGATCTTTTGATTTATCAGACTCATTCAATAATGTGAAAAGGATATTATCACAAATATTTTCTTAATATATATCACATCAAGACAATGGTGAAGCATGTTTATTTGACCAATAAGATAAATAAAAAAATATACTTCTCTTACACTACTACTGAGAGTCCTTATCACTTGAATTTGAGTTCTTTTTTTATATTTTCATCATTACTCTTGCCAAATATCACATTAACACTTTCAACTTGGTTCAAAATTTCTCTCGCCTTGACTGAACATCAGATGACATTCTCAACTCTGATTTTCCATCAAATCGAGCACGAGCCACCCAAATTTGTGTGTACTATTCAAAAAGCATTGGTGACCCCATAAACATTTTCAACTATTAGATAGTTGAATGATGAGCAATCAAAATTGCAAGTAGACAATGTCTCAAGATGAGGAAAATCACTAATTGTCCACATTAATACTTCATGCATTCTAAACATTTCATTGGAATAAGAATTATATGTTTTTCTATTCCAACATTCCACAAATCAAAAATTCTTGAATTAAGGGCTGTAGATACACATTAATGTCATTTCCTGGAGCTTTTCGTTTGAGAATTATCATTAAAAGTATGAATGAGCCTTGTTTCATACACATCTGTGGGGAAAGATTATAAGGCATAAGAACCATAGTCGCTGTAAATAGTGGCTTTAATGGAAGGTTTTTCAAAATTTTTGCAAGTTTTTTTCACTGTTTTTTTTCTTTTGGATATCAATTTCCATGTTGATGTATTGCATGTTTTGCAAGTTTCTCTTTTTGTCATCTTCTCTCCAATATAAACATATAATCATTTAGGCGAACATTAAATTTTTTTATATTTCAATCCTAACTTAGTAATAGTCTTTTTCACTTCATAAAATGAAGAGAAAATTTTAACAAGTGGAAAGGTATCTGCTAATAATTTCAAAACCATTAATAAAGCTTTGTTGCTTATACCACACAAACATTTAATATGGTATAATCTAATTAAAAAAGATAATTTTAAATGTTTCTCACACCCATCATATAATTGCGCTTACCCATCTTGCACCAATTCAAAAAATTCTTTAGTCTTTTCATTTATCCTTTGATTTTGATTTTGTGATGACTCTTCAATTGGAATTGAAATTTTATTTTTTTTCTTGCACCCTAAAAGCATCACAAACTAATTCATGAATATGATCACTCGTCTCATTTCCTTGTTCTCTATTTTCTATGTTAACTGGACCACTAGAAGAAGTTTCCCTGAATTCACATTTTTCACATATAAAACCCAACATGTATATCTAGAAGAGAATGGTTTAGTAATTAAATGGTTTCAAACCTCCTCTGAACATTCCATTTTCTAAAGTTACACTTAGGATAAGGACAAATAATTTTAACCTTCAACACCACCACTGTTTGCAAAAGCAAATCTAAAAATCCTTCTAAACCATTCATATATTCTCTTGTGTTGCAAAGTTTAGATATCCAAGATTTATTAATTTTCTATATAAAATATAAAATAATTGTATTTAAACATAAAGCTTCAACAAACTTTTTATTATTTAAATAAATTTAAATAATGTAAATAAAAATCTCAACATGTAGATCAAAAATTTAATCACATCAAATAAATTAAATTTAAACATTAATATAACATTTAAATCATTCTATATAGAAAATAAAAACGTAAATCTAATAAAATGTTACTACATAAATTCATGTCATATTTCATCTATAATTTAATTTATCCATTTTATAGATATCAAATGTAGAGTAAAAATAAACTAATAAATGTCATACATAAGATTTTATATAATTAAAAATAAAAATAATATAAAATAAAAATAAATTACCTCAGTGAGGAGCGAAATGTCAAATGGATGGCTTAAAGAATTTGTTTTTAAATCCTTGAAAATGTATAATCAAATATAATAAATATAAAAATATATAAAAAATAAACAAGAAAAAACCAAAAAGAAGAAGAAGAGAAGAAGAAGAAGAAGGAAGAAGAAGGAGAAAGAAGAAGAGAAGAAGGAGAAGGAGAAGAAGAAGGAGAAGCAGAAGGAGAAGAAGAAGAAGAAGAAGGAGAAGCAGAAGAAGGAGAAGAAGAAGGAGAAGAAGAAAGAAGAAGGAGAAGCAGAAGAAGGAGAAGAAGAAGGAGAAGCAGAAGAAGGAGAAGAAGAAGGAGAAGGAGAAGAAGGAGAAGAAGGAGAAGAAGCAGAAGAAGAAGAAGAAGAAGAAGAAGAAGAAGAGGAAGAAGAAGAA